>NC_065968.1:4267500-4510000 GCF_021464435.1 Cataglyphis hispanica | reverse complement strand
TATATTGTCCATATTGTATATATAACGAGTGATGTGACGAATGGTACGAACGAAAACAGCTAAGACATTGTTTAGAAGAAGAGTTGTTGTCTAAGGAAAATAATGTGTCTTATATATGTATGGCAAATAGACGATGAGAAGCTCTCACGATATTTCTCGTACTATAAAATTAACAATTTACGATGTAATAGGTGTGTTCTTCTCGCAGTAGAGGGACTGAAGGTATAATAGTTTGATAATTATTTGAGAGAGAATGAGAGAGAGAGAGAGAGAGAGAGAGAGAGAAATACAGTTACAAAGTCACGAGATCTGCTTTGTCTTGTTATAATCAAATACTTTGTATTATGTAGCACAGGTTGTCATTAAACGTGTGAACAAACTTATATCATTAAAATCACTTCAATCAAATTGACATATATTAATCAAAATGTGTTACATCATATATTGTACCCTTGCATATCCTTGTTTACTCGCTGTAAATAGGAAAAGAGATGACGTTATACATACATAATCTTTTTAGCGATATAAAAATTTCCTCAGGTTATCTTTCGTAAAAATATTTTATACGGGAAGACGTGTTGTATATAATATTTCTCGCAACTTTGTAATTAAATATCTCAGCAATTAAGTCTCGAACGAAACTTGCGACTACGTGAAAAAAAATCAAGATTTTTGCAAATACTTTTAATTTTAATTTGTTACGTTAAAGATACTTGGAATTGGACGAAACAAGATCGTACAAGAATTGTGTCTCGTGAATGATTTTTCCAAATTTCTCGCCATCACTGATGCGCCGCAATCGTTTTTCTGCCGTTCATCTTTAATTGATTTATGTTCCCTTTTTTATCGTTAAAGGTATCCTCCTGCGTTTCATCAGAATCAATCTCCACGACCGATTGCCACGGAATCGGATTTATATACGCTGGCTTAGCTTTCTGATGGGCTATAAAATAACAGATCGGTTTGCTTCAGAATGTATTTCATTTGAGAAAATCGCGAAGCAATGTAAATATATATATATACCCATTCCTTTTTTACATAATGGAAAATATCAAAATTAATTTGTTTAGATTGCGCTGTGTTATAATTGTACATAATGAGGAAGCTATTTTAGTAGCGCAACTGATGTGAAAAACATCCTATATGTATTATCCTTAAATATTATATTTATACTTATTATCTCTCTCATTATTATTTTATTATTATTATTATTATTTTAAACGTACGAAGCAGTCCTTGTGTAGCGGGTTTGGGTTTATTCTTGGAATTCTCTCTCCATTTCTCGTAAGCTTTCGAGCTCAGCTCCAATCGCCTCTCGCGTTCTTCGATCATCTTCCTCTGTTTCATCTCCTGCTCCTTATGCCGAGCTACAAAACAAGGCAATCAACCCTTATCGCGCGTCGAAGATTCGAACGAGTTCAAGTAAGTTACGCGAAAAGTTATTGCCATACTCTTTTGCTCCTCCTTCTTCTTTTGTATCCACTGACGAAGGTATAGAGTCTTCGCGACGGATGCCTTATCCTCGATCTCTTTCAGACGTCTTTGTAATTCCAATTCGTTCTCGAGGATAGCTTTCCTCTCGAGCTCCTGTAGCCTCTTCCTCTCCACCCACTTGAGAAAGTTTTCCTTTTCCAGCTGCACTTTTGCCTCCTTTTCTCGCGCCATCCTCTCTTCCTCCTCTTGTCGCTTCTTCGCCGCACGTTCGTCTTCCTCTTTCTTGCGTTGCGTGGCCTCGTCTTTCCTACGGATCCATTCCGAATGACCGATCCTCTTTCCGAGATCGGCGCCGTTCGATGCCTGATAATCGCTGATGCTCGGACCGGTCAAGAACGACATGGAAACTCGTACTTGACGATTGTCCGGGCGATATCTGCAATACATTATAATTTTCTTTTACATATCTGTTTCAGCAAGATTTTTAATATAATATAAAGTGCAATGTAACAAAGTACGAACTTGTCTTGTTTCGTTGTTTCATTCTGACCGATGTTTGTCGGAACGCTACTGATTTTGCATCGTCGTTCTGTTTGCACGATTTTTCCGGATGATTGATCCACGGACCGAACGGTGAACGGTTCAGAAAACAAAGTAGTATCTGATAAAGATGTCGAGTAACACCTGTAGGTGTTCCGTCCTGTGCCGTCCTGTCCCTCCTGTACTTCCTGTCCTGGATATTCGATTGCATGATTGACGCTTGTTGCATCCTTCATAGACGGTAGATCGATCGTTGAAGACTCGGAATTGTTATCATTCGCGTCGATTACGTATCCGTTACAATATCCTGTGAGAAAATAAATTACAAGTATTAATAGAAATTCATACAGTAAAATTGCACATAAATTTCTACAATAAGAAATATATATGTTTAGAATATAAATTTTATTAATTATAAAGTATGTTCAAAAATGTGTGTGTGCGTTTTAAGATTTTGATTTTACGACCATATTAATTTTTTTATTATCTATTTGATTCAATTAAAGATTAGTTTCATCTAATTTTTTCTTAATTTCCAAGTTTATATAATAATTGATATATATATATATATATATATATATATATATATATATATATAATTTTTTTCTACTCACGATCATTTTCTGGTTTGTGAATCTGCGCCACATCATCGTGCTCCTCTTCGCCAATCGATTGTGTGTAAATGGCAGGATTGATGTACCGAATCTCGGGAATAGAACTTGAGTTTTTAGCTGCATCTTCGTGAGTTCTATCATAATTCATGCGACGATCGATAAAAGCAATCCTCCTTTGATCGGATTCACTAGAATCGGATTCCGTTTTCCAGCTGTCAATGTCACTGTCATTGACCATTGTTGTACGCTTTTTCACCGTAACTGATTGATGTCGAGAATCAGTTGCGTTCGACATGGCGCATAATCATTGCTGTAACGTTTTATCGCACGATTTGTTAATGTAGATATTCTTACAAAAATGTTATTAGATACAAATAATCGTTTACGTGCGAAAATTCATCCATGATGAATCCGATGTTGTACTTTTTGAAGAACAATAGCGAATCCTTTAAGGCGTGTTGAGTATGTGTGTTTGGGAATGTGAAGTTTGATATAAATTCTTCTTTTCACATCACAATGAATATTAATATAAATAGGTAACATTCTAAAAATTTTATTGAATAATTATGTACTTATTTAAACATGTATAGTCCGAGATTATATTGACTGGTTTCAGTTTAATCAGATATTTCAAATAATTATTTGAATTATAATTATTATTATTTCAATGCGTGAAAATTGGTGCAATAAAAATAAATTTTCTCTTAAAGGAAAAGTAATCGTTTAAAACTACATTTTGTAACATTGTCTTCATGATAGGATTTCAAAATGAAAAAATTCCAGATTATTATGATAGAATATAAAGTAGGTTTTTAGATAAAGGAGTTAAAATCAGATAAGAAAGATAGCAAATAACAATATCAAAAGTTTAATTTTCAATTTTTTCTGCAATTTATTTTTCAAAATATCCTAGTATTTCCTGCTCTTTTTGTGATATTCAATCGAAATCTATATAGTTTTCTCTCTTTATTTCGCAAATAATATCATACAATTTATACATACTTCTACTCATCCTGCTTAAAGTTATATCTATATAATCATTATCATCAATCGATATCATTGTACTTTCAATCAATTAAAATTAACAGTCATATAATGATTTGAGATTTGCATGTATGATCCATGATAAATCCTTTGGACGAAATGATATCTTGCTACTTCGTTTTTGTACAAGTTTTCTCCTTTAATTCCCAACAAGATTCCCAAAACTGTTTCAGTCTATTGTCTCCGTTGGAACAGAAATGTCGAAAATCTTGTATGATTTTCTTCTGAAATAATTCATCGCCCGCCGAAGTGGACAATGACTTCCATTTTCGACTGATCATGTGATTCCACGACCACAAAAAGCCCATCTGTAATCAAGTAAGTAATATTTGACACCAAATTTTTCAAAGAACATATAATTGAAACATTTGCATCGTAATGTGCGAATGAACACACATTCATAGAATATTTTTCTTTTGTAGATCAGAAAGGATTCTTATCACTAACTTTTCGATCCATGCTATGATCATCTTTATTCTTCCCACTAACGTGTCTGGTAATGTACGCTTCATGCGGACTCGGCTGGTCCGAGTGAACTGGATATCTTTTCTGTCCCGTATTCCGTCGCACGATATTGGTACCAGTTCGTGGACGGGGCCGAGTATTCGCAGTGGATGGCACTAATATAAACGCATTGCCGGTGATGTGAACATACTGGCGATCACTTTCAATGTTTTCAACTAAGCACGGCACAAAGCCGAATCGCTGCAGTATCGCTTCTTGGAATAAAAATAGTCTTTGCGCGTACGTATCTTCTCGAAATTCTATATAAATGTGCATTTTTGTTATTGTTATCAAATTAGACAGATTAAAAATCAAAATTTATATTAGTATTAGTTGGAACAAACCTTCAAAGAGATATCGCTTATTCGCCATCAAGCATTCTGTATCGAGGGGTATAAAAATAGGCCCTCTAAGAGGATCGCTTTTCAAGGTATATGGTAGTGCTAACAAATCACTGGGAATGGGCACCATCTGTATCCCACACATTTGAGCCTTACGTTGCCAAAGAAATATCTTGCGAAGAGAAATCGATATTATTAGTATACAATTCAATATTTGCCTTATCTTGTAATCATGAAGATGAAGAGGAAAGAAAAGAGCAAAACTTTTACTTACCAGATCAGCTACTATACTACCGGACGATGCTACCCATTGTACTACAAGTTCATAGGAATGATCTACCTTGTAAATGGATTGATATCTTAGATGGCCCCACTCGATTCTGTCACTTTTATTATTTATATCAATATCAAGATGAGTGTGTTTATATAGTGGCACTAAAAAAAACAAATATATTATACAGACTGATTAGCTTTATATTATTCATGTGAATATCTTGATAGGATTGATTATATAGTTTGACAGATTTAATCTAAGATTATCCATTCTTGAAAGGATTAATTATGTTCTCATATTTTAAGAGACAACATGTGCGACATTCGTATGAGGAATACGCGTATGATCAATGCCATGTGGTATTCTTACCTGTTCTATCGTCTAATGATTCCGTCAAACTGATGTCATCTCTCAAAAAAGGTGGAACATCGGATTCGTCAACAGCGTCGCAATTAGGTATAGTTATGGGAGATGATATCGTTGACGAAATTACCGAAGATGTTGGTTCACACCATCCTTTCGGTGGTCTCATTTCCACTTCCACCCACTCATTCTCGAAACCTTGTAGATCACCGAGCGGAGCGGAATAATCCGCGGCTGCAAATAAAAAATTCGAAATTGAATTGCGAATCAAAAGTAAAAAGGCTGTCAATGTGCTGATTGTGTTACTTACCTTTTTGATTTTCTTTATCTTGCACTATATGATACAAATAAAATCCTAAGACAAATGGTTGCGAGAAATCGCCGGATGCATGGCATATCAATTTGTCTTGTATCATCCCCTGTATAAAAATAAATTATTAATTTAATCTTATCAGCACAATGACACTTTCATTAAATTTTTCTTTTTTTTCAAAAACAAAGATTCAAAAATATTTTAAAATATTCTTTCTAAAAAAAGTCTCTTTGTTTTATGAAACTGACTATTGACTAATCCTCGGTGTAAAAAAGTAAATCTCTTCCGTATTCCGATATCTTATATTACAAGTTGAAATTAAAAGTATTAACAATATTAAATTTTGCAGATTACACTAAAAAAAGTTTCTGAGTCTCTACCTTCATGATATTGATACCCTGCTCAACGCCCATGCCACCTTCCATATGATTATGTAACCATTGAATCGCGTCGGCGCTAACAAACGTTTGGCTTGGAAGTGAGGGATGCTGTGTCAAGAAACCGACGCCAGTTTGAGGATGCTTCATGACCTCCAAAATTTCCAGGTTTGTTGCATTGCTTTTTATCTTAGTCAGCTCCATGTTCGTACTGTGAAGCAGACAGATTTAATCAAATATCTGTGGTCTAGCATTAGAACAGGCGAAGCTGTGTCCAGAAAATTTCTTATCTTCAAACAAAATGAGAGATCATTAATACAACAGGTAATGCGATTTTAATATTGAATTTATGATTTTATCCCGTATATTATAAACAACAATTTTATTTAAAAAAACGAGAAACAGATTATATTTAGAAAAATGATGCATGTAATCGTACAAGTGTTAATTACTACAATGCTTTTCGTACCTGTCGTCATTAGTATCGAAATGATCCTGCTGTTGTTGCTCGAGCGACAACGGCAAAACGGCTTCACTGGCAGGCGATACACGTCCTCTATCCATTACTTTAGAGCCGGATCTAAATCACCCATGACAAAGAAAAGCATTTATTTAGATGATCGTATCAGTGCAAAAAAAAAGCGGCATTTACGAAGCGACTTGTGTTATTGGTATCTAAGACATATATGTTCTTTTTGTCCACGCACCTTATGTTATTGTAGCACATTAGATAAAAATTTGACGAAAACATAATATCGCGCTTTTCTCTCGCAAAGTGGTATTACTCTATTTTCGTTCATTTACATAAAAAAATTTTACAAATTTTGTTTTTACAAAATTATCAAACATAAGAGATATACACCCGTCTTATCGAGTATTCTTTCAGTCACAGAAAAACGCAACTATACATTTTTTGAGAAATCTAAGAAAAAGAAAATAAAAAAGAACATTTTATTAAGGTCGCTTTTTATAGTAATTTTTTAAAAATCTTTTTTTGCTGAGATTCTTAATAATAAAATTTTAATAACTGAAAAAATATATGAGTTTTTTACTTGACATGAGATATTATTCGTAGTTATTTATGTATATAGTACATGTGATTAAAAGACTACTCAATAAAGTAAGGCCAAGGGAGGCTATCGATATATACATATTCCAAGACCTGCGTCCTTTTAATAGCAAATTTTTTGATTAATTTTTGAAGTCAACTTTTTCTTAATGAATATATCAAAGATCATTTTTTACAAATTTTCTCATCATATATTTTGATAAGCTTCAAATTAAAATTCTATCAAAGTAAATTCCATCTAAAACTAATTTAAAAAATTAATTTATTAATCATTTAACTTTTACAAAATATACTTTGTGAGAAGCTCTTTTTCAATATAACTTAATATTATTGATGTTTCGATATTTTCGCTAAGGAAAAATCGTCTTCAAATCAACCACAGAATCTAGTATTAAAAGGAAATTCCATGGTCTATAGATTTATATACATATATATTACATATTTTCGCGAAAATAAATCGCGTGCATTCTTGAGTAACTTGTCACTTTTAATCTGAATCGAAAGAAATAAGAGAGAGTAAGAACCAACCTGTTTGGCACGTGGCGAGGAGTGTCGAGGCACGTGCGGGCAGCCGCAGCAGTATTCACTACATGCCTCTCCTGTACAGAGGAGAGTATAAAACCCCGTCACTCCCTCACTCACTACCAAAATTTTCTACAGGGCGCAGAGCATAAGTACACACATACAAATATGCCGTTAAATTTTAACTTTGCATTCTTCAAGAAAACATAGCTTTTTAATTCAGCGTACGTTGTACGTATGCTCCACCCAGGCATATCGAGTGGGAAATGAATGAAAAAGATGAAAGAAGCTGAAAGATACAGAAACTATACATATGCTACAAGAGTCCTCGATTCTTTTTTCATTCTCCTCTTAATCTTGTTGCTCCACAACGAGAAAATATATTTGATCGAAAGATATCGCAGCGCTAGATGTTATTCAATCAGATAACGTTGTTAAAAGATGCAATGAGTAAAAAGTGCGAAGAAAGAAAAATTTATTTACGCACTCGAAACGTTATGTTTCCTATATACCGTGCAGCGAGATATATGTTGCAATATACAAAGATGCTCGAGTATTTCTTATATCAAGACTCTTCGCAAAATAAAACACATGCACGATAACAGTGGAGTGAACAATGAATCAATTAATCGCACGCAAGACGCTTATGTCAAAGATACAATTGCACTCTTTTTAGTTACGCCTGAGAATCTTAGCCAGATTATTCATCTATCACCAAAAGTGTTAAACTGAAAAAAAAAAAATTTAATACATACACATACACACATATTAAAAAACAATAAAGCATCAAAGAATAGTTAATTGATTATTAATGCTTTATATTTTCATCGTAAGTTGAACGTCGATCTATTTTCTTTAAAAATGTTTAAATACATTTCTCATGTTAGACATAAATAAGTTGTATTTCATCATTAAATATGAAATATTAAAAATATGAAAATATAAAGCATTGTAAGATAACACATTTCATAAAATTAAATCAATTAAATACATTATAATGCAAGTGCCGCGTTTCATAATGCGATGTTCAACATTAAAAATATACTCGTAAGGCATTAAAATAATTATAAATTGCATTATTCACACAAGAATAGTTATGCTATTGTATTGTGTAAGCGATATCTCCAACACATCTGCAATATATAATATGTGTGTGAAGCGGAAATAAAATACAAAACCATCAAACACCGATTTAGAATAGTCCACTGAAAAAAACGAGGGAGTCGGCAAAACTACAAACGTTAAAGATTGCAGATATAAAGCAACAATGTTGAAATCATCAAGGTAGATATGTTCAAACCTTGGTCTCGGTTTTTCCGGCAGACGGTTGCTTCCGAGTCGCTCCCTGAAAGGAGAGCTGCCGACTAGACTGGTCTGGAAAGTATGATGACATGTATGGGTAATATAATTTGTGAACAGTAATGATTAAGCTGAGATGATTGTGAGAATGTATATCTGTATCTAATTGTATAATGCGACGTTCAACATTAAGAAATGTTCTCGTAGTCGTGAAGGCATTAGATATCGTATATGTATCATACATACATACATACATATATATATATATATATATATATATATATATATATATATATATATATATATATAACAAGAGAAAAGTGTAAATCAAACATTGTAACATTTCACGCATAACGGGATAAGCTCGCTAAAATCATAGATGCACATTCAATGCAAAAATATCAAGCACGATCACAGTATCGTGATATATATAGTGTAAGCTGCCTGATCATTCCAAGTAACACGTATCAAAGAAGCGATTTTATCGAAATTCGAATACATCTAGCGATGTCTTGAAGATGAGATAAAATTTCACCAGGATTCCACGAAGAAAAACACATAGAGAGAAAGAGAAATAGAGAAAGAATAATAAAAAGTTTTAAAATTATTATTTAAAAAAGATCCGAAACATTTCAATTAATTTTATTCAGACAGAAACAGGAAATATTTGTTCCATAGAATCTTCAAAAATTTTTTATTATCTTTTTCTATTATTTTGCAAAATATCTTGTTGCAACTCTATTTACTCTTTACTCTACAATATTCAAAATTGGAAATCGATGTTACTGTATACGATAGTTTACGTCGAATTGAAAGAAAAATTTTCAAAAAAATTTTTTATTGTCCTGCTCGCTAATTAACTTCATCGAAAGCTCGCTTAGACAGAATTTTAAACGAGAGCAGCTGGACTCTATGTATCGAGGCTACAGGAGGGGAGGATGTACCTGGTTAGTGAGGAATATCAGGCTCGTGCTGTGCCTGCGTCTGGTCAAATGAGAGGCAGGATCTCTTGGGGGGACACCACCTAGAGCTGTGGGGCTCTGAAACATATCATGCTAAATACCCCTCCCCATACAAACATTCCAGCTACAAGTCTCTACTTATCGCATACGTATATATCAAATTTGTAGACTTATTTTTTTTTTAACAATGCGCGGATCTATTTACTGTCACTGTTGTTTGTGAGCTTTATAATCTCAATTTGCCGATATATGTCTTTTAGATACTTTGATATGTATATTTCGGAACGATCGTACGTATAATACAAAGGTATATAAGTATTATACTGTTAAATAATAAATTAATACTGCTGAATGTTGCTATTGTATATATGTTATACGGTCGATGTTAACGCAAAGTGTCAAACGAAGCTTCATAAAAAGCCGTGCATTCTCTTTTAGTTTTCTAATTTTCTGTGTTTTAATGTTTCATATATAAATTTTTCAGCATGTTATATAGCATGTCATGTTGCCTTTATCTACAGACAATTCTTAAAATTAGTTTGATAGATCATTGTTTTACTAATAAGATTATATGTTTTATACTATAATAGATATGCTGACAAAGATTGCATAATTCAAAAGTTAATAAATTGTAAATATATAAAATTAACAAAAGCATTAAAATAAATCTGCATAAATCAATCAAATGTGAGCATGCAACATTCAAATATAATATGAAGAGGAGATATTCCAGAAATAAAAATTGCCCCTTAAGAATCATATTTTATGTTCTGTATATAAAATGCGATCTTAATATCCGTTCCTTAAAAAATATTATATTAAAAAAACTTAAATAGAATAACTCCTCCAACAAAATAATATTGTCTAACAAAAACTATCAAGCAATTTTAAATAAAATTACGTTACAGATAAAGAATAAAATAACGGCAATTAAAATATCTAAAATATAATAGGACGTCCCAAAAAGATTTATATAAGCTGCAAATTTTCCCGCATCTTATGCAACTACAAAAATTTAATGTGAAAATTAATCGAACAAGTCAAAAATTGAGAAATTTTGTTAATAAAAAAGTGGATGCAAATTTTTTCCAGAATAAGATTATGCTAATGTAACTACTTTTTAGAACGTCTCTTTTATGATTTTGTAACAGTTAAATTATTATACAATTATAATTATTATTGGAATAATTAATAATTCAGAATTCTCTCACTCAACTTCATCTTTGTATACACCTACCGAAAATTAGAGATGGAGAAATTTACCAAATTTTTGTTGGGGTTCAGCCGTCGTATCTTGTTCAGCCATCCTTCGATGAAGCGCAAGAATCCGTCCATTAATGATGCTTGCTCGATATTACTGAGTGGAGCGTATATGTCGCATCTTAAAGAACCTTCCAAAATTTTGCGAGTCGAAGAATTGTGTAATGGTAATAGAAATACCCGAAATCTCCAATATTTAAGGGCCTTAAAAATAAAATGTACCAATAATAATACAATTTTTCATTTTAGATACGCGAAATTCTTGAATCTCTTCTGCAAGCCTACTCACTTCCACTAAGGCAAAATCAGTGTGACCTCGTGTACAAATGTAATGATCTAGATAATTCCAATTGTATGTTTCAAGTTTCTCTGTGGTGAAAGACACCCACGACACCTCGTACGTATCGTGATGCGGGGCATGGAATCGATATCGGTAGTGAATATTGAAGGGTGGATAAGGATGTCTATAAAATGTAAGTATTGCTACAGCTAACTATTCTTTGTTTTAATGTAGTTTAACCGATCGCACTGGAAAACAATTGGTCATAATAATATTTAATTACCAATTCCTCATTATATATTAAGATAATACAAATTTTATATTTTATTTCATATAGCAACAGTATTCGTTAAATATTAAAAATTTTTTTTTTTAATTTCCGAAAATTTTATACCAGAAAATACAATGACAAAATTCTTTTCAATAAAATTTCTTATTTTTGTACAATTGAAGGAAATTAAAATATAAGAGTTAAGTGCAAATACATCCATTGATCTCCAGTGTAATGAGTTTACTGAAAAATTTTAACATTTAATTGATAAAAATGATTACCGTGGTCTATATCTCGTAATTGTTATAGAATTATCAAATAAAGATATTTTATGAAAAATTCTTCCAATGCTAAGCAAATATTCTTCTTTAGGCTCAGACTCGGTTTGTCTGCCGCGTATCACAGTACTAATTGCGGGAGCAGCATTGCTGCCAGTCGCGTTGCTTTGATTCTTATTAATCGATGGTAAAATAATTAGCTGAAAACCCTTAAAATAACATAATACTTGTATGATTAATCCTAGACACATAAATAAATCAAAGTGTGTATATATATATATATATATATATTTGTTATATAAATTTAATGCTAAATTTATACTTGAGCCAAGCGTTGTGAAACCAATTCTTTAAACACTTCCACAGTTGTGAGTGGTTTTTTGTATATTGCTCGTTGTTGAGCAAAATCAACGTTTACATCCTCCGGTAGAAGATTATAATCCGATACGACATAATCATTTTGCAAACTTCGCTTGTCCGGAAAGTAATCTGTAGTGATGGGTAGGCATGCTGGGATTGTTAAAGATTTCCAATCGACTCCTGTTCGAATAAAATTTGAAAATAATCGAAATGATTATTAAAGAACCGTCTACTATATCTGTGCAAGAAGAAACAGATAAATTTTCGAATATAAATATCAATGTTTGTTCACAGTTATATAAAAAATGTCTGTATAATTTTAAGATTAATATCTTTCTAATTTTATATTCAACAATATTCCTTTTGTTCCTTTTTATATTTATCTTCATTTAATATCTATTTCTTCTTTTTAGGTGCAAAGAATAGACACTCGATAAGATATCACTTGACATAAATAAAAATTACAGAAATTGAAGCAGTAGATAAAACTGTTTCATATTTTGATACCATCTATTAAATAATTGTTTTAGGAATAACAAATACAATATAATTTTCTTTAGATAAGGATACGTTTTCAGTTCTAAACAATATGTGATCACCAGAGATTCTCTGAGAAAAGCGTTAAATTATCGAGAATCTATTATATCACCGATTTGCTGTCCCTTTACCAATAGAAAAGAAATGTTTTTTACCTCTCGGTAAAAACTACCAATCTATCAATTACAAAATGATTTACAATATGGTGTATATTAACACAACAATGCTATAAAAAAGTAAAGTCTTAATAAAATTATACTTTAATAGAAAGTTTAATTTAGAAACATTGATTGTTTTATGAAATTTATATATACGCATATAAAGAAATTGTATATTTACTATTATATATGTATAATCGTAAATATATTTAGAAATTATCTAAACTTTCTGTATATGCATATTAATTTAATCTTGCTCATATTTAAAAATTATTTTTCTCTGTATTAAGAAAATGAGTTATTACAAAAGACACATTATTATATGCCCATTGTAACAATATTTTAAGTGTTAAATGCATCATATGTGTATGTATATAACATTGATTTGCATATAAAGATTAAAAGTCTCTCCCTAAATGCATGCTATTTGACAATTATTAGTTTATATAATGTGTTTCTCATTGACACATTGTCAACACATTTTCTATCAAGAATATGTCAATTTGTGTTATTGAATCATGTGAAATGTAAAGCAGAAATCTAACAAATCTAAAGTAGATGTGCATTATTTTCTTCTTATGCTTTGGTGCAATAAAGTTACTCGATTAGATCTACAGAAAAGAGAGAATATACTGTAATAAGCTTTATATATAAACAATTACATATATAGACATACTATAAAAATTCAATATATGTAACATGAATATAAATAAACGAGATTACTATTGTAACACAATCTATTAGAGAGAAAGTGAGAAGAGATACAAAAATTGATACAAGTAATTATATTAGTAATGCAAAAAATATAAGCTTTACGCGCAAAATAACATAGATTTAATTAACGAAAGTGATAAAGCAATTTGTGAAATTTAGCAAGGAATATATAAGCAGCAAAATTATGCAATAGATGGAAACTAGAAATTGTCTACGATAAAGCCTACATTATGCTTTAATATAAAGCAAACTTAAAAGAACAGATTGAAAATATCATAAATATGTATTTTATATTTTACTATAAAGAAATTATTTGAAATTTTGGAAATATTTGCTGTATATATTATACATGCAATTCTCAAATACGTAAACAAACACATATAGCAAAGAAATGATGAAGAATTAATAAATAGCGATTCTCTTACTTCAAACTAATGTCTTTACTATAGATAAACAAATGTATACCATAACCGGATCAATCCCTAATAGAGTATGGCGCTAACCTATGATTGCTGTAAAACAGCATAAGTGACATCACAGTTGTACATCACACATGTATCAATGTGTCCAGCGTTGCATCCCAATTAGACGTACCATAGCATGGAAATAAATGTAATAACATTATTCGTATTGATGCTTAATGGTATTGTAAAAATAAATATTGATATTTTTAAGAATGAAAATATTTTTTTGTAAAACTTCTTTCTTTTATAACTATTATATATTAAATATAAATATTTGAATCTGTTTGGAGTGTGATCTTTTTGAATAAAGATATAATTTTCTAAGAATATACTTGCAAAATTGTGTTTATAAAAGAAGTTCTATAAAAAAAGTTATTTATTTTAATAAAAAATAAATGCAAAATTAAATAGAAATAAGTCAAATAAATAAGTAAAAATTAAAAACACAGACTGCACCATCAGAGTAGTATTGTCCATACCAAGTTTTATGAATGCAATAATCGATAATATTCTATAATATCTTAAAAATGCAGGTTTCAAGTATTTTCATTCTTTTTTAAATGTCATAATTTATAATGGCCCATTAAGTTCTTTGGCACTGTCATACTCTCCATATTAAATATATAAATATAATACATTCAATATTTTTTACAATTAGTATTATTTGTAAAGGGAAAAATATTTGTAAACAGGAGTAAATTTGTACTGATTATACAAAACTATGCCCTTCTCTTCACGCTAATTTCTTTTTTAAAAGTAATGTGATATATATTATATATGAGAGACATAATATTTATATATGTAATTAATATGTATAATATGTGTTATATATGTAAATATTATATTTGTAAATAAAACACGTGAAAAGAGAAAAATAATTAATTTTGATTATTCAGAGAAAATTACATTATAATCTGAAGCTAAAACCACAAGACCACTCCTGTTTATTAATATTAACGTTTATGTTACTTAAATTATATAAAAAATTGACAATGAGTAAATTGTGATTAACAAGCACAATATGCACAAGAAGCATTATATAACTTATGGATATTAAAATTATATGTTATGTGTAATGTAAATAATCTGCTATTCAATCAAGTATTAATTTTTAAATTTTGGATTATTTAAAAATTCTCTCTTTTAAGCTGTAAACTTGAAATAACCACAGTAACCCGATAACTTTGTTGCATTTTTAGTCTAATATAGTCATAATATATCATAGAATATAATTAAATTTTATTATATATATACAGAGTGAAATACCTAAAAATACACACTTGAATACCTTGTAAATTATATATTATATATAATAATTTTTCATATAATGCATATAATGCATAATTTAAAAGTTATTCGGAGTATGCAAATTAGGTACCTCTCATCTTGTATATAAATTGTTTTTTCTAAAATTATTTACCTGTAATAGAAAAAGTTATTACATATTACAAGAACAGTTTAAGTAATTTAAAACATGTTTGTGCGCATATATGTACATATGTATTATAACTTTATCTATTGTGATTTAATAATTTTAAAACAAATATTACAAAATATGTTTAAATGTATATCTTTCAAATATGTGTGTGTCTAACATTTTCTGTAAAATATATTATACATAGATAGATAAATATATTAAACATAAATTTTCAGATAATTATTAAAAATACACTAGAAGCTTCAAACCTGTTGTTAGCGCGGGTGTCCACTCTTGCTCACCAGTTGCACCCCATAAGAGAGTCAGACTTTTGTTCGTCATAGCAGAAGGAGGATTTGTAGTTTTGTCTCCATTAGCTATAGAAGAATTAGATCGCAGTGGTTTTCCTTTTATACCTGTAAGAATATAAATTTTATCATTTACTATATTTTATATTTTTATACAAACTTTAAAAACGCGTTAATTTAATATGATATTAGATACTAACAATCTTGAAATCCTATTTGGGACGCTGATCTTGAAATCTGATTTGAATTGTTTATCCCAATCTCCATTGGGGATCCGCTCATAGTTGACGGAATGGCCTCACTTTGTGATTCTGAACACGTCTGTGTTGGAACAGCTTGATAATGATGTTGTTGTATTAATACTCCTGTTGGTCCTAGAATTATATCAATAATTTTAATTGACTTTAAAAATCTATAAAATTGCAATCCCAATTGAATTTATTTATAAACAACATTAGTAATTTACAATTAAAACTATGTGAGAAAAGTTAATTATAAATTTACCAAGATATTATATCATTTATCAAGATTTTATTATTGATATAAAATAAAATTATTTACCTTTTGGAAATATATGAGTCCATCTTCGTCTATTACTAGTAAGCTTAATGGTAACGTGTGATGGATCAAATGGATTGATCAGTGCTCTAGTAGGCCTGAGTATATTTGCAGGTTGAGAAATTGAGTTTGTTGGGCTACCAGCGCTACCAACAACAGGTCTAAAAGGCGGAGATATCTCTGAATCAGTTAAATCGCTTTTGACTGGTGTTCTGGATGCGCCTAATGCAATTATTGCAATTATTTAATAAAAATTATAGTTTTAATATATTGCAAAATATATTATTATATATGCATATGTGCTTACCAGTTTTATCCTCATTAGATTCGCTATTATCGTCATCCGTTTTATGTGGTATCGTTATTGCCGCACTTCGTAGTGCAACAACTGGTGGTGAATGCGTCTCAGGTGGAGGATGATGTATGTCTGGATCTGACATTTTACGTTTCAAGAGTTTTAATAAATGGCCGTTGTTGTGTGTTTCGAGGCATGCCACACTCGTCTTTTTCGTTCTTGTAGTTATCCTTTGTACACTATAAAAAAAATAAAAATATGTAAATATATATATATATATATATATATATATATATATATATATATATATATATATATATATATATATATTATTGCTAATTATATATATACAATATATTCATTGCTAGTTTACCTTGAACTTGTAACAATTGGTAATTGGAACACTTGTGCATCATAAGCATCATAATCGAATAAGGTATTATGCAGACATTCTCTCGAATCTTCTTGCAGAAGTCTGGTTTTGCAGTGCAATTTTTCATTATCTGCTGGATGCTTTGATACTCTCTGTGGCAGTTTTATTCGTGGTATAAATGTAGAATGAGGAATCTTTTTGTTTGTGGAATAGAAACTAAGATTTATCCAATGAGGCATACTATAGTCATCTGGTGCATTTGTAGAAGAATCTTTATTATGAAACTAAAATCAAATATTTGCTCATTATTTTAGTACATAATAAATTACATGTCTGTATACTTACCTTTAATAGAGGAACTGCATGTAGTGGTTGCTCTCCGACACACACCAAGTCACTACCTACACCATTGTCAATGATTCTTTGCTTTGTTACATTAGTTAGTTCTCTGTCAACCTCAAAAACTCCAACTCCAGGTGTAATTACTACAGATAATTGACCAGTTCTATCAAAACTGCGATCCAAATAGTGTTTTTCAAAAACTGTAAAAATGGCAAAAAATCAAATGAAATAAATTAATATTAATATATACAAAATTAATTAATTTCTTCATCATTTCTCACTTAATACTTACCATTCAAAGACATATTTAACACTTCCAGAAAATTGCCTTGTGCAGCAGTAGAATTTATTGCCTTAGGCATATTAATACCTGGCTTTTGGTGATATTCCAAAACAATCTTTTGATAATCAGTGAATAGTTTACGCAATTGTACCAGGATATTACTCCAATCCTCAAACCTTTCATTTTGTACTGCTACTCTGTAAAAATCTTCATAGAATCTTCCTCTGTAATCATGTTGCAAACACTCTCTCATGTCATTTGGAAATTCCTCCAAGCTAGTTGCATTATAGAAAGTTCTTGAAAAGAGTACAATCGTAACTTCATGATTGCTGCTATTCTTTTTCCACTTTTGGAACAGATCTGCCAAGAATCCATTTACCGCTTTCTCAAAGTAAAGATCCCCATGTATATCAAAATCCCACATTTCAGAACTCATTTGAATAAACAGATATACCATGCTTGTAGAAGATCGAAATACTACCTGAAAATCACATTTGCTTTTATAATAGAGTCTGATATAGCTTGATATAATAAATATTACAGCTTTGGATATACCTTAGTATCATCAGTTATAACGCCACAAGCAACACGATCACCCTGTGACCACATCTCGTATACTTGGCATCGTATACTGCCGCCACAGAACTCTATCTTCTTATTGACATAAACACAAGTATTTACCTAGAATAAATGTAAAACATCTATGTACATTTTTATAAACATACATATACTATATAAAGATATGAATTATAAATATACAACAAAGATATAATATGTACCAAGCTGTTTTTCAGACGCCACATCTCGCTACGTCCCATGTACTGATCTTTAAAGGTCAATTCTATGGAATCTAGAGCTACATCATCTGGATTTACTATGTTCATATATACATCGGCAAACGTTCTTAACTGAAACATTGATGCTACGTTATTTTCCACACTAATAGTCTCACGTCCTTGCAGATCCTCCTTAAAGGAGGTAACTTGCAACAGCAAGCGACTGAATTCATCATCAGGATGATAGATTTCGACGACATCGCCGGTTTTTATGCCAGGATAGTCCTTCGGGTTGATTATCAGATCTTCTCCACTAAAATTCTTCTGATGTACTATTAATTTAAAAAGTTTCATACTTTATCCGGCATTCTGATTTCTAATCCGTAGAGTTAAATTAAAGACTTCTGTATTCTCGTTACAACTTTGTTGAGCTATGACGTCAACAACAAGAAATCATGTGTAGTGTAGATTTTTTGTGAACTAAATTATTTTCTTGTAACGTAATGGATGCGCTCCGTTTCACGCATAGATCGCTTGAAAATCTATAGTTCACGTAACATATATTATAGATTTCCAAGCGATTTATGCGCTCTATGCGTCAAACGGAACGCAACCAATATCACTCGTTTGATATATGGTGTATGTGTTAAATGCTTCGAATCCTTTGTACCGATTGGTTAATCAAACATACATCATCGAAACATTTGTAACGTCAAGTGAACTGCGCTTTGTTGTTAGAATGAGAAAGCAAGTAAGGACAAAGAACGCGATGACAATTTTCATTCCGCGCATGTGCTAAAATTAAAATTAAATTGCATCTTGATGCTATTTATCCATATCGGCATTTTAACAAAAAAATAATATAGTATTAATTATTTACTTTTTAATTATCAAGTAAATTTTTTTTCAGTTATGCTCCACATGAATAAATGCAACTTCTTCCACATAATTTCTTGTATATTAAAAATTATTTCTAATTACGCTCATTGTTATACATATATAAAATTATTTATATAAATATCTTATTATTAACAAAAAAGTTTTAATGATTTTCAGATTTTTTTTTTCACAAAAATGTGATGTACTCGTATGATTTTATACAATTGAGTTTATTTGTTAATGTTATAAATTGATAGTTTATCCTATCATTAAATGCATAATAATTCTTAATTGAAACAATCTTTTACAGATCTTTAATATAAATTTTTTGGATAATATGTATTTCTTCTATCTTGTGGATCGATATAATATAAATCCATCTAAAATCGTTTATTTTATTGAATCATGCTGTGCAAAAAAACAATTCGTTTAACGAAAACTCCGTTTGTATTTATTAAAACTTTCACACCTTATGTTTTTTTTTATATGTACATACATAGTATTTCCTCACTAATGAAAATATTTTTCATTTTATTAAAGAATTCTCCTTTTATTTTAAAACTGCAACTCGGGAGCATTATTTAATAGCACTAAAACTTTAATGCCAAAAATTTTTATTTGCTCTTATTCTCATCACATTCGCTATTGTCCTTTTTATTTTCAAACTGCTGCAAAGCTTTATGACACAATTTCTGTCTTATATAAGTTAAATAAGTTTGTTGAACAGAAAGCGGCCAATTATAAGCAATTTTTTGTTAGTGATGAAATATTATATATATGAATATGTGTGTATAAGTATGTTTACATGATTGAGTATTAAAATTTTTGGTATAATTATACCATTCCATTATAAATATATTTATCAATATTATCGATCTATGCACTGATCAAACAAGAATAATGAATACAAGATACAGTTGCCATATGTAAAATTGCCGATCGTCAGAAAGAATAAACGAGTCTTTACTTGTTTCATCAAGTAATTACACATTTGTTGTAGAATTACACACTTGTTGTTGACAAAGTTTTAGGATTGGATGGCACTAATAAATCTGTGTCAAACTTCTAATTAGATATGCTGCTTTATGAAGCAGTTTCTAATCTTTTTATTTCTTTGGAAATCTCTGTTTTTCGTGCCACTTTTTCAAGTATCTCCTTATCAGGATTTTTCAAAGCACCAGTTTTGATTTTTTCTTCTAACACTTCAATTTCTCTAATCTTTTTGCGCAAATTCTTTAATCTCTTTTGTGGATCCATTGTCGTTTTCTGTGTAATGTTTGAATTGTCTTTAACTATGTTGTTTGTTGTAGTTTGTTTTGCAGCGGATAATGGCTTATCATTATTATGAGTTGAGACTTCTTTATGAAATTCGGGCTCTGAGATCGATATTTTAGATAATCCTTCAATCACAGGTTCGATTGCTTTAGACTTGTTTTTCTTTTTCTTCTTTTTGGATCCTTCTTGCGTTTTTGCTTGCGTACCAGGTATTATTTTATTCTTTCCTGCTAGGGCCTCTAACTTGGCTTTATGTTCAGCTATAAATTCTGGGCTAGCACCCACTGGATATAAAGGCTTCTTCACCAATTGCTTCCCTTTGCTTTCATATCTATGAAAGAAATAACATCAAAAATAAATATAACAATTGACAAATATTGAAAAGTATTATGAGACGTACAATGGAACTTCCTCCTGAGGAATATATCCATCCTTCACGCGCCGTTGCTTACGCCATGTACCATCAGGTCGTTGACTTGCTGGGATAAATGTGCCTAAAAGTAACAATCGTATATCTTAATTATAATAATATCGTGAGGCCATATAGACAAATTAACTTTAGTTAAATATATAAATTAACATTTATAATTGCATACAAAAATATTTGAAGTGTACTAAATAAAAAAAAAAGAAGCCTCTTAGAATTAATAAATTCGCAAGTGTGTGCGAGAATCCTAGTATAAGAATCATTTCAAAGACATGTTGCGGAATTTGAAAAATATGTGAAAGTTTGTCAAGATTGATTATACAACTGTTGCGCATAGAAAAGAACAATCTATTATTACACGAAACTCTTCTTTTTTACGCTTGTTTACTCATGTTTGAGGTTAGAACCGGTATATAATTGAAGAGGTAATTACGAACGCGATGAAGTGAAAAATTGATCGTTACCAGTCTCGTCCTTGATATAAGTTGACGCCATCGCTGTGTCCCCCGAGAGCGAGCGCGTCCGTGAAAAAAATAAACAAATGTAAAAAATACTCGACTATCCGCGTGCCATTCTGCGCGATTATGTATTGCACGGAATTGTATATTGTATACCGAATCTCCAATGAGATTGGTGTGAGTGTGTGCATGTACATATGTTGCGATCGCGGTCAATGTACTTCGTATACTGACAGATGTCGCGTGCGTTGAATGTAAGCGGCGTTGCATTTCGTATGCATTATTTTTAATGTCAACAGATGTCGTTGAAAGTTCAATTAAGACGTTCCCGCGCTTTCCCCGCACGCAGTATCTACTTGTGCTAGTTAAAAAACGGACCTTTCGTTAATTACGCAAAGTATAGCAAAGATTGAATATTGAATATTGATACGCTTGTTTTCCGTTCGTTGATTACTAAAGGTATAGTTGATCTTTTCTTTGACGCAAATTTTAATCAACTCTAACTTGTTATACTCTATGTAACATATAGCAGTTCTGGCAAATTTTCTTCGAGATATTCAAGGAGAAGTATGGACTTTCTTTTGCAAAGAAATTGTAAGAAAATGTAATTAAATGTTATATAAATTATTTAAATTATTTGTCTATTCTAAAAAATAATGTTAAAATGTTATCGTATTACACATATAAGGATAATATTAATAAACATGTATATAACAGAACACACACATACATATGGTATTATAAAATCCATATGTATAATAAAAGAAAAGTATTGGTAAAATATCAATCAGGATAATATTATTCAACTTTGCAACATATAAAATTGTTACTTTTTCTTAAAAAATTAAAAACACATCATATATATATATATATATATATATATATATATATATATATATAATATAATATATACAAATATGGATTTTTCATATATATATATATATATATATATATATATATATATATATATTTATATTTATATTTATATTTATATATATAAAAAAATTTATACATTACTTAATATTACCAGGCAATATTTTATTATACTAGAAAGTTACTCTGAGTGACAATTTTAGAAAAAATCTGTGATATATATAGATCGAGGACTTGCGTAAAAAAAAATTTATAAATAAAAAATTAAATTTAAATCATTTAACATAGAATATATAAAAGTTTTAGAATTTTTTCCATAAATAATATAATCTGTACTTTTACAGGACGGTCCAGTACACAACGAGTGGGATCAAGAAGCGTGGACGATGCGCGAATATCTCGACATCGACTCGAAGAGTATAAGCAATCTCGAGGGTTACCCTTTTGATCTAGCCGGGCTGCTTCCGCGTATTCCGGGGATGCTGCGCGCGCGCACGGAGGGTTGCGCTCCGCGGTCTCATCTCGCAGTTTCGCAGCCTCCCTTTCGCGACCCGTATCAGGTCTACCACGGTTCAACCGGAGGTGCGTGCCAGTAAATTCCCGTAATTTCGTCGTCCTGGACAGCCGGGACGAGGCACTCCGATTGTTATTGCTGAGAATCCCGGACCCGATTTTCGGGTCCGGTCTCCTTCGTCTGGGTCACCCTCGATTCGGATGCATCGCTCTGCGTCGGAAAATGGAATCCTTAATCGGTACGTATGCCTCGTCATGAATCCTCGTCGTAGATTACAAATCCCTCATCCCTTGTACGATAATGGAATATGCGAAATCCGTTCTAATTGTCTCTGGATGTGTTTCTCGTTTGCACGTCGCTTTTAAAGGTCACCGGATGATACGTGAAAAGATGGAATCGTGCGGTGCGTATCGTTCGATAAAAATTCAAAGGCTCTAAGGTCAGGAATAATATAGCGTATCAAGTTGTAAAGCGTTTACGATGCCTCCCGTACAGGAAATCTTACTTTGACCTACGCAACTATCGTTAAGCGACAATCGGATTCGTCTAAGTAAAAGTTCATAGCGGTTAATCGATGTAAATATATTTTTTTATTGCATTGACATAAATTTACATTTAACCTTATTTTAATGTTCAGAAGGTATATGAAAAAGCGAAGATTTATTGATCGGGGAAAACATTAAAGCAAATTTTTATATGCAAATCAAAATTCTAATCCAAACCAATTTTATTTTTATCCAATTACACATTAAATTTTAAACACTCACATGATTAAAATATTTTTAAATAAAATATGATTTTATTTAAAAAATGGATAAATTATGAGGATTAATACTAGAATAAAAATAAGTTTCTTAAGTAAATATTTCTCTTCTCAAACATCTATAGATAATCAGGGTAATATTTATCGAAGTAAATGCACTTTCTTTTCTAAGAACTCCATAGATAATTGAGATAATATTTATCGAAGCGAATGCACTTGAACTTTATGTGACAGATTGCAAGTAAAACCAAGTTCTATTTATAGTTGCATTTAATTTTTTGACAATCAAAATTGTGCGTATATATAGTTTAAAATTTCCACTACGTTTAGACTGCTTCCAATAGAAAAAGTAATAATTTTTATACAATAATATGAGTGTAATGACTTTATTATATGTGTTATAATATAATCTCTGTCCACTAGATTATAATCTATATTTTAAAAATGCCGTGCTTCTTTTATATTAATAAATTTAATGATTTTTTAAAAGATCAGAACAGTTTGAAAAATCGATTAAAAATGCGATATCGATTTTTCAAAACATGATTTACTTAAAACATAGAATTATCGGAAAATAAATAGTATTATGTACTATAATAGTATTATATTATGAAATTCCAAATCTCGAAATAACGATGGGAGATTTAATATTTTAAAATAACAAGAAAAGAAAGTAACAATAAAACAACAAAGTTTTTCACAACATTTTATTGAGATTATATAATAAATAAATATATTACATATATTTGCCCACGGAGAAAAAGAAAACAAGAATGGGAAGAGAATAATAAATAAATAAGTAATAAATAAAAGAGACTCTCTCAACATCTATTTATAATACTTTACTATTATCATACTTGTGGGACAAAAATGGTATCTATCTGAGATATGCGAATTTACAAAATAGTACATAGAAAGATAACAAGTACGTGCGTAAAGTTTAATTTTCAATTTTCAATTGTACTTTCCTTCCCAATTAATCGAGGCGCGACACCAGAAAAGCAATTGATATCTCAAAAGTCGTCGTAAAAATTTTAATAACGTAATCGTTGTCGCGCTTACTGGATGCATTATGATCATTCGAGAGTTAAGACAGGGGGATCGAAAGGAGAACTGCCATGACGTGATGTTGAACGACTTCGCCCAAACTGCGGTCCTGGACCTTGCAACCTCCTCCTTCTCTTTCTCCTCCTCCCCCTCCTCCACCCCTCTTCCATTCCCCTTTTCATCGGACATTGCACCGATGCAGACGAGGCGTATGAGAAACGGTCGCCTCGCCAGAAGACGGGATCGTCACTCGCGGGAAGGGAAGGCGGTTTATGACGACGCGCCTGCACCGCCCCATTCTCCCATCTCTAGGACACAATCTTTCTCGCGAAACGAGAACCAGCCCCGGGAAACTTACGTAACGATTGCGGGACGGCATCTCGTACGATTACAGGGACGCGATTTATCCTTTACCAAAATTCCAAGCACAGGGACGCGTTCAACGAGAATCCGTCGACAAGATACGAGCAGAGATCTATCAGAGGGCTTTAATCGTTAACAAAAATTCTTCAATTTAAGATCTTAGTACACGTAACACTTAGTAATAGACTTATAATTTACATACTTACACATCTTATGTACGTACGTATTATTCGACATATAGCGATGACTTCGATTTTCGCTTCATCAGAGTCCTGAATAGAGGTAATACCCGAAGTGTTACGAACCGTGCGGCGAGTAAGCGCGCTTAACGCTAGATTGAACTTTATCCCTGTGCATACCTTGCCCCCGTTGCATAGAATGCCGCGATACGCTACACAGCATGCACTTTATAGCGAGACGCGGCTCCGTCAAATAGGCCACGACGATGTATATACATATATCGTGCATGCACGACGATATTATACGCGTCACACGACGTATCGAGTACACATTGAATATCGCTATCGCGATGATCGACTTTGCATGCGTAAGATCGTCGGCCGGGATTTTGCGACTTTGTCGCTTCTGCGTACGCAGTTGGAAAATTTGGCTTAAATTTAATATATAAATTTTTGTGTTAATTTAACATATAATATGGATAGATTATAAATGGTGACTCTGATATTACATTAATATTTCAACATAAAATAAGTGTAAGCTTTATAGTAATTCAAATTTTAATTTTATGTTAAATTAACATATTTTTAATGATAAAATTAACTTAGAAAAACATAAATTTTCAATTTTATGTATACATTGACCGACACAATAGTCAGCTTTCTATGAAGAAACTTGTACAGTGGATACACACACATATATATATATATATATATATATATATATATATATGTGTGTGTGTGTGTATTTTTTATTTAATATATATAATTAATATTAATAGTATATTATATGTACTTGAGATATAACTTTACTAAATTACCAAACATTAATAGTTTTAATATAATAATTGTCCTTCCTTTTGTTATCTGACAAAGTTGAATACAAATAATCTAAAGAAGCCAGATTGCGAGAAGTTTCGAGATACTTTATGGATATATAATCGTGCTTTGAAATTTTGAAGTATCCACAATCAGCATTTTTGACAATATATATATATATATATATTGTCAAAAATGCTGATTATTTGAAATTTATTCCGTTATTTAAATTCTTGAAACTTGCATGATTTCTAATTACAGTCTTTAATTAATTTATTCATTGATTATGTAATACCTCAGACAGGATTCATACTCCAGAGATAGGATAAGAAAATATTACATCACCCTGTATTTAAGAAAACAGTTCATATCTTTATTACATATCTTTTCATGTAAATAAACATGATTAATCAATTTCTTTGCATAAATTTAAAAAAGAATTAAAATATTACACATCTCTCAAACACGACTCTCTGCCGTACATTAATTAATGTGATTCAAAAAGTATAATCTTTCTCTCTTTCTTCTTGTTTTCAATATCAATTCTTTTAATTACATCTAAAAACAAAATATTGTATATTACAGTAATGCATCAAGATCTGCCAGAAAAAGGAGAATGAACTTTTCACACGCAAATAACATTTACGATGACCGTGCAAACATCGAGAAGACAAATAATAAGAACGAAGAAAAGGGAGACAAGTAAATAACAGATAAAGATTTCAACCTAAAATTTTTTTTTCAACGATGATTTATTATTTGTCTTAAATGTATTATCAGTATAGCTGAAGGAAAATAAGGGCCAAAAATCGCGAAAGCAGCATTTTCGACAATGTAAAGAAAGGATTGGGATACATTTATCTCTTTATATCGCCTTGTTCTTATAACACAGCGTTTGATGATATCATTGCTATTCGAGGCGAAATAAAATGAGGATGCGATACGCTAGCCTGTCGTAAAGGCTACAGTCACAAATGAAATGACGTCTCGTTTGTGTTGTGTAACAACACTTATACATATACATATTTACGATACATATTAATCGAACAATTTGCATCTCTCACGATAGTTTCATCTCCGAAACGAGAGAGAGAGAGAGACAGAAATGAAATCATACGCGATAAATTGATATGAAATTGAAAACATTAAAATTAAACGCAATAATAATATAAAAGAGGAAGAGAAAGAGAGAAAAAGAGAAGGCATAATGATCGTTGAATCAAGTATACAACATAGACCGGCCGATTAGTTTCATCCTTCTGATCGATACGGAATTTGTTTAGCCGGTAAATATCCCGGTGATGTATCGTCAAGCACGAATGAAATGGCAGAAACGATGGCACACAATCGTACGAGGTACGCCAAAAGGACAGCTAGGAAGCTGAATCTCACGTCGATGACGTTCCTTCCTTCCACTGTGGTCGCGGCCGCGATTAACGCCGAGACGACGATACATCCGAATAATCCGTCCACGGTAGCGACAGACGATCCTGCAGCCACTGTCACTACCGTCAAATCGCCCCATCATGTGCACAACGCGACGGAATACCTAGCCGAGCATGATGAGCTTGAGCATAGTAAGTAGTGCGTTATTATGAGAGAAGGTATATGAATGATCAATGAGGAGCAGCGGCGGTTTTACGCAGACTTTTAATTAGTTATGCATTTTAGAGATTGAAATAGTTAATAAAATAAATAGACCTAGCCAGTGGAGAAAAAAACCAACATATATATATATTGAATTTAGTCAATTTTCTCGTGACGACAATGAAAATATTTGATTTTCCGAAAAGTATACGACAGAAACAGATATGTTCTCTCTCTTGCTATATTTTGTATTTTTCAAGTTTATTAATTATTCAATTTAAAATTTTTTTGGATATACACATTTCAAATTTATTGTTAATGAAATATTTATTTCTCGGGTAAAAGAATTATTTTGTCATTCTGTTAGAGAGAGGTTCGAGTTGAATAAAAACACCTGTTATTAGTGTTAAAATTTTCTATTATCATAGATTTACGCATTTATATCCGCATTCATGTTTCTGTTAAAATATTATGCATACGTAGCTTCAACAGGGCAATCGTAAAAATTTTATCACGGCCGCCACGTTTCGCCAGCTAGTAAAATAATTCGAGTTATTATCATGTCTTCGCTTCAAGAGTTTTATGGTCATTATATTTCAGGTGTCCTCGCCAACTTTTCGGACATACAGACCGTTTTACTCGCATGCATATCGACATTATTACCGCTGATTATCGCCTTGGGAATTGCCTTTGGCGTCAGGTATGCTAAATTTGCTTATTGCAAAGGAGATCCCGAAGTATTGGCCGAATTACTTTTTAATTGCGCGTAGTCAGCGATAAGAATTTTCTTTTTTTTTTTTCTAACATATATATCATTTCGCAGGCACGTGTGGCAAAAGTATCGAAACGGCCGGGACAGCGGGCATGTCTCAGTTTTCCCCAAAAATCTACCTTGGAACAAGAGCGCATGCAACCGTGATAGCGCAGTCGAGTTCCAGCATCAGCATCCACATTCCGGGAATGTTCCCGTTCAGACTGCCACGAGGGTTCTCTCCGCGCAGGACGTAAGTTAACGACTTTTTCACAACCCTATATATCTCTGTAAGAAAGATATATAGACAAACTATTCTCGCTAATACTCAAATCATTGAGCGATCTTTCCAAATAATATTAGAGATAGTATGAAATGAATAAAAAGCCACTCGTTAAAATATAGGCTTGCTTTCGTTTATAAAAAATGGAATATAAAGTTCAAAAATTGCAACTTTAAAAATTGACTCAAAAGAAATTTACCACAAATTTAGACAAGATATTTTCGCGTAGATCTCGCCTAGATAAGGCGAGACGAAACTCGTCAGGTGGAAGGGAATTACGGCTAGGCTCGATGAGAGATGCGCGTTGTGAACTTTAATGCAATCGATACATATATATATATATACGAGCCTGCTTGATCCCCGTATGCATGCTCGATTAGCTTACATAATACGGTAACCACGCAAATACCATCGGCCTTGGTTTAAATCTTGAAGCTGTGCCGTAATAGGATACACGACGGACATTTACGGAACTCGGCCCAGATTACGTCGCGAGGAATGCTTCAATGTAACTTCTCTTCTCGCGTCGTTCGTGAATTTTTATGCTGTGTACGCGGACCAAAGAAATGCACAGATCTTTCCCCGCGAAGGATCCGAGATGGAGCGTGCAAAGCGAACGTGGTGTGGCGATCGAGGAGCCGAAATCTATGGCTACAGATGTACCGTTATAACGCTTTGCATTTAATAGCGATACGTGTGTGCCGCGCTCATTCGTCTCGCTTAACCCTTTTCGCCGATGGACTCCTTCCGGCTAAGATCCCCGGCTAAAATACCGTAACGCGCGCGCGAGCTCATTTAAAATTCATACCTCTTGCATAATTAACTCACATTCGAAACGATAAATTAAAAAAATTTTGTTCGTGGGCTAAATTACTGACGAATAAAGAAAATAAGAAAAAGTTAACTACAGTCGGGGACAACATATTTGGATTTCATAATATACTTTCAAAATTTCATCATAAATTCCTTCGAATCTAATTCCATCATATTTGCAATCTTTGCATTTACGCGAGGGAGTTGCAACAATGGATCGCCTTCACGCCTCGTGCACGTGCTCCAATAAATAATTCGCGTTTACGTTTAGATCCGGTACATTAACTTTGCCCATCAATTGATGTCGCGGTGTATATTATATTGTTCGAATTGCATATTGTGCGCCGCAAGTAAGCATGCACTTGTGCGTGTAGGCGAAAATCGCATACAAATGCATTATACATATATACGCACACATTATTATTATTTACGTATGTGCATATGATTCAGCTAAAAATACCGTACGTCTGGTTGGTGCGAGGACGAGTGGGATTGACCTGATTTTAATTTTGCGCATACATACGATCGCGATAACGGCCGCCTTAGCCGAATTTGTCGCTCGACGCATAATTATCGCGAATTATTTTCGTTCTATTCTGGTAGTGTCTCGCCGTGCAAATGCAAATGTCAGCGCGCTAAGGTCAAGAAAAGAATACATTCCATTATAGCCGTTATAGCGCGCTGTCAACTCCAACAAGATTGGCGCGACATGCAGATTATGATTCCGAGTATAAATAATCTATTATATCAAACACTATGTTATTGATAAACGCGAAATTTAAAAAATGATATTAAAGTTTTCCTTTCCTAAAAAGAAAAAAAGCAGTAGCGGTCAGTAATATATAATTGAAAAAACGTGATTTTTCTCTAACAATATTTAAGATTAACTACCATAAATTATACGTAGTAGAATAAATGAAATGATGTCTTTCTTCAAAATTGAAATATTGCACAAGTTGAGCAGAGAAATATTTTTTCATCAAGCAAGCTTATAATACGGTGACATTGTGTTGTATTAGTTCAAGCAAGTTGATCAAGAAAGCTTCTCTTGTCGACTAATGAAATAATATTACTCGCCTTCCTTTCGTCCGCCTCAACCGGAGTCTGCGGAGCAAAAGGGCATAAGCGCAGACGTTGGTGAAAGTTGCATACGATGTTTGACTTTTGCAATTAAACCGGACCAGCTTTCCATGCGTGGCAATCCGTTTTTTTTTCCGAAGCGACGGTTTCATTAGTATCGCAGGTTGCCCGCCTCTCTAATTTCGCTGCTTCTTTCGCTTACTTTCTAATAAAATTGCGGTCAATCATTTTCAGCTTTCGGATGCATCAGCGCGCGATTGTTCCTTTTCACGACGCATAAAATATACCTCGTGGTTGCAATGTTTTTTTTTTTTTTCATACAATTGCACTACTGTATATGTTGCAATATCGAGTATTTTGTATAATTATTTATGATGTTACATATTAATATATATATGAGACGTATATTTGAAATTATAATTAAATTAAATAAATTAAATGTAAATTAATATAAATTAATATACTGTTTCATGAAATTAAAGTGTAAAAAAATTATAATGTAAAATTTTCCTCTTGTGCGCGAAGTAAATTTCACAACTAACGGTAAATCGCGTCGTCTTAAAATGAATGATGTTCAATAAACATATAGAAACGGAACAACTCCGATGCTCGCTGCAGCTCTGATAGAGTCTTCATCATCAAATAAAAAATTTATCCCGTGAATCAAGATTGAAACGTACTCGGGAACCGAGTAAAACGGATTAGCGGAACTTTCATTGATCACACGTGTCCCTACGGAATCAAATGCACTCCGAGAAACGACCAGAAGCGAAGCTGCTGAGCAGCGAATGGACGATTCAAATTAATTCAGGATGAGCAGTTCTTGGACGAAAGCGGAAAGAAGTAGATTCCGTCGATGTTTTTATAAGCGTCGTAGCAATGCATTCCTTCAATTATTCACGGTTATTTTAAACTCTGCGTTTTATTCTAAATTATCTCTCTTCGTGTTATTTTGATTAAAATGAGGGAGGAAAAGAGAACATCGTTTTCGCAATTTTAGAAGCAAGCTTATATTCACGTACAAATATATCTCGATTTCTTGAAGCCACTCAGATGTTGCAATTCTACCGATGAACCAAAATTAATCGCAAACTTTGCAAAAAGATGCACAAACACAGAGCATTTATTTATATTTAGATACATTTATATCTTTGTCACTTATTGACGACATTATCTTCATTTTCACGTGTTTCACGTACATCACTATTTTACTATTTTGTTCAGCACTATTAGGGCTCACTTATGGCATTATTGACACTCATCACAAAATTTTATAATACCATTTTGTTATTTTTTTTTATTATTATAGATTTTTATTATTATACAAGTGTGCAATGAGAAAAGATGCAATTCTAATAACTATAAAGAAATAGTGTTCTTTCAAATATAAAATAGATATAAAAATCAAATATTTTTATCTCTATACAAAAGAGACAGTAATATTGTTGTTTAATATATACATGAATTATATTCAGATGATTTTTCTATAAAAATAATTTCTACAATCAAAAGCAACAAGTGCACGATGGAAGGACTTTTCGCGTATACTTTCGTAATCTCGTGTCCCAAATAAGGAAAAAGCAAAGATTAAAAATTTTTTTTTTTTTTAATTACATTCTAAATATTAAATTTTGACTCAAGTAAAGTGTTTCCGATGAGAACTCTAAAGCAGAGTGCACTTCTCACTTGTCTGATTTGGCGAGAGAACTCGGAAGATTTCGCGTCCCTATTTTCCGCAACTTGCACTACATTTTCCGATAATAGTAAGCCGCAAGCGGCTCTCCCTTGTCTATGCCGGTCGCTAGTTGCTCGCGTAGTACTCGGTAGTGGGGGGTACCGCGCGCCTTCTTAAAGCCTTGCGGTTTTTTCAAAAGCACCGCGCTACCCCCACTGTTGTACATTCTAGCCCCCCCTCTACTCGTTCGCTCTAACTCTTATCCGCGAGGACTTGCATTGCGTCCTCGCACCACCTATAAATCGCGCTTTCCCCTGCACGCCGCCTCACCCCCGCGTTCCCTCGTTCCCTCCCTCTCTATCTCTCTGAGCAGCCTGCATCGCTGCTCTCTCGCCTCTCATCGTTGCACCTCCGCGCGATCTTCTCTCTTTCTCTCTTCAAATACACACACATACATATATACGCTGCACTCGCTTCCGCACCTCTCTCGTCGCTCGTTGCCTATGCATTCTGCGCGTCGCACACGTATTTACATACGCGTCTCTTTTCTTCAGCTTCTCACTTTCGCCAGGGAATTTTTTGCAATGAGGATTCGTTCGACTGGATATTAAATAATTTTCGAAAAACTCGGAGCAATTTTCTTTTCCAGAGAATCTTTATATTCGGAAATATTTATATATAAAAGCGTGGTTAGTCAATCACACTGAAATATACTTTAAATAATTAACGCAGTGATTATTTTTAGCTGTGATTTTTATTCGCATCCTTTATTCCGAGATGCAAACGTGTTGGTCTCATTTGGCAGGCGAGAAAAAAAGAATAGCTGAAAAAGGAGAAACCTTTTTTAAATGCTTTCTGAATACGGGCTTTGGATTTCAATAATCGTTGGAATGATCGCTGTACTACATGTGCAACATGTGCAAATGGCTATACAGCGATAGCGACAGAGCGCCGTGAAAGTGTGTCATTGTTTACGCATAGTCGGTTTGCACTGCAACTCGTGTGTCGATATTTTTTTTTTTTTAGCTTCAACTCGTCGGTTTAGTACTGTCGCGATATTTTCAGATACGCGTTAAAGAGACGATAAAGAACGTTAGATACTGAGGAATGATTCAATCTCTAACTCAACACGCAGATATTTTATTTTTCTCTTCTATCTCGCTAAATATTTATCTCTCTCGCAAGATATCTATATATAAATTTGCAAAGTGTTGCATTTTTCGCACGTCCAAGTTTTTCATTTCTTGTCGAGAAGTGCTTTCATACACAAGTGTAATTCACTATTAATTATTTCGCAGAAAACATACATTTAATAATAGAAAACGCGACCCTTACATCTTCGCATATATGCCAACTAAATTATCACGCAAATTCGAGTGCAATGCTAGAAAGTTTGATATCTTTTTAATATTTTTAACATTTACATTATTATTGTTTTAATAACAAATTAAATCAGAGCGAGCATTATGTGTAAGATGGCGAATTTTTTTGTTTGGATAATCACGTCTTTCTTTTTATCAAGAATAATTTCAAACGCATGTCGAAATACTCGAAAGAATCGAACTTATTCTTATACGATACGATTATCAGTGCGATAAGCTGCACGCGGCTAAATTTGTCTTTATCCTAACATAAGCGAGCTCATGGAAGAATTCTCTCGCAATTAACTGCAGTATGTATTAGCTTGCATTGCGATAAGCCGAACGACTTGAAAAGAGAAGAAAAGTAATGTATGCGCCACATACTTTCACCATGAGTCATACTATTTATTCATACTGGCTCGAACGAACCAATCGCCTCTTGCAATCGCGAAGACGAAACTTCGTTCCATGCGCGGGCTATATGCATATTAAACGTGTCGTTTTTGTCGAACACACATAAACATACGTACACATACAAATGCACGTGAGAGAAAGCGATCTGTGCTTTAAAAACCGTCGAATGATCCGAGGGATCGACCACTGTGCAGCTCTCCATATATTCGGCATCCCGTGTAAAACTAGTCCCGATCATCCACCTCTCTCTGCCTCTCGCATTCCCCGGCGAGGAAAATCACGCGCGGCGCTAAAATAAAAGCGGCGAGGGCGTAGAAATGCTCGCGAAGCTAATCTCGTAGAGGAGATAAGTTTAGGTCACCCCCGGCGTTATAATACGCCTGCTAACCTTACTTTCGCATTGCTAGATTCAATTCATGCCAAGGCTGACTGCTGGGTGCGTTGCCCTCGATTGCCCCTATGCCGTTGCGTTGGTCGACGCCGTTCCATCTTCCCCTCGCTCTTCTGCGACCGGCGCTCCACGCCGCTAGACATCGTTTGCCGCTTCTCGTAGGGAGAAAGAGAGAGAGAGAGAGAGACTCAACTCGAGTCGAAGTCTGGCCGATATACGGCACGCATCACTCCCCGCAAAAAATAGAATGAACCGTGTTAGCTATCGGCTATTTTAGGGATGTTTAAAAAGCTCGACGCGATTAAAGAACATAAGCGATTTCGAAGAATTCATCTTCGGATTGAAAACAGCTTTATATTAGGATCGAGGCTCTAGCAATTATTCTATTTATTCATCTATTTATTTATAAAACGAGAGAATCTTTCTTTTCTTTGCTGCAATTTCTTTGTGATCGCACATGCACCAGGAGAAAGGAGATGGAAATGTATTATATGAAGATTAAATACTAGAGCTCGCTCTCCCCGAAAAGAACAATGAAAAAATAAAACGAAAAAGAAAGAAGGAAAAACCTTAATTATCAAAAACAAAAAAAAATCGCAATTTTGAATTCAGATACAAGTAGGAATAAAAATATAATGCCCCGATATTTCATTTCTTTCAAAGGATTTTTTTTTCAATTGTAGAATTAACGAAAGCTTCATGGAATTAAAAGAAGACGCACGAAGGATTAATTAAAATGAAGCAATATTCGCGTAAAACGCGCAATGTTTACGTATAAAATAAATAATGTAATTTGAAGTATTAAATGCATTATTTATCGTTCATGTGTCGTCGATGACGTTTCATATTATCGAGCATTATGCGGAATTTGATCGATTTCTAGATCATGTTGCACCGAGGATTCTTCGATATTGTCGCATATCGTGTATCATTTTCTCAATAGAACAGCCGTGTCCATTCATCGTGATACGTTTATTGATAGCGAGTTATTTCAATGCATCCAATGCACGTGTCAGGTTTGAACTAAATCTTCCATCGGTAATAACAAGTAGATTTTTCAAAGTAATGTCAAAAGCATTAAACTTCTTTCGTATTTATTTTTATTTAACACAATGCTTTACGATATAAAAACTTTTCATCAATGTGGGGCGATTTTTTTAATAACATGCTTTTGATACTTAAATAAGCGTGTCTACTTTTTGAGGAATTTTTCTTTTATTCATTTATTCATCTTCTTTAAAACCCACATTTTAAGTCTCTAATTTATGACAGAATTTAGGATGGAATTCTATTTATAATCCATATAATATAAATTTATAATTTATTATCCTGTATAACCGTCATTATCTCGTTGACCAACTCTTCAATTATGATACGCGATGTTACGCAGATTCTTTCGCGCAATTCCTCGCGGGTCTATCCAAGCGATTGCTTATTATTCGGCCGTACATTCGTCCATGGGTGCATTTCGCTTAACCACCCGTTTATTCGGCTGTACTTCCACATACTCGTCTCTCTCTCTCTCTCTTTCACTCCTTCTCTCTCTTTCTTTGACCATACTCGCGGGTCCGTCCGACCGACTGGACCCGCTCGTCGCGGCCGTATCGTGTCCGTGGGGTAGCTGACCTAACAGAAGGGGTCGTTGCACTCGTGCGCCTGGGTCCGCTTTCACCCTACCACGTCTTTCTCTTTCTCTCTATACTTCTCTTTTGGTCAGCCTCGCGCGCGCCGGCGGACCTATCCTCCCATCGCATCCCACTTCCACGCATCGCGGATACGATACGGCTGTTCTTTCCTCCCTTCCTCCTCTCCCTCTTCGTCCTGACTTCTTTTTCTTTTTTTTTTTATTATTATTCTTCTCTTTCTTTAATTCCTTCACTCTGTGCGGTTCTCTACTCTTATCCTACATATTGTCCATTCCGCTCAAACCTCGACTGTGTAGCCGGGACCAAAAGAAATTATAGTTATTTGCCACCGACCCTTTCGGATAGTCGATTATTTCGCGGCAATCGTCCTCCCTCCTCCATCTCTCTTCCCCTCTCTTGCTATCCATCTCCTGCCTTGTTCCCTCTATTCTTTCTCTTTCTCTTTTCCCTTCTTTTTCCTCCTTTATCTTCGATTACGGTTAATTCTTTCGAACGATATATAAATAAATATTAATCACAATTAATCAAAAATTACAAATGAATATTCATTTTTAAATTATCTCTGGATAAGAACAATATCAAGAAGTTTGTTGTTAATGAGAATGTATGATTAGATATATGTGATTAGTGAAAAATATATTTGCTATTCCTCTTCCTCTTAATTTCCTTTTCTATTCCTCTTTCGTTTTTTTCTCAATCCGTGCTGCTTCTTATTTCACCTCTCTCCTTCTCTTTCTCTCTCTCTCTCTCTTTCTTGCTCGATCTCTTTTTCTTTCTTTCTCTCCTTGTCTCACATCCTCTTCTTCCATCTCTTCCCCCTCTCTTATCTCTGATTACAGAATCTCTTCATCACGAGCAAATCAACTTCATTCTTTGAGATAGAGCTCAATTTTGTGATGATGTTAAAAAATATTATTAAAAATCCTCTAATCTGTTATAGTAAAAGCTCTATGTTTATATTTTACTATAACATCGCATTTTCTAACAATTTCTTATTAGACGATATTATAGAAATAAAATAAAAACTATGATGGCAGAAATAAAGGAATAGAGAAAAATTGAGAAAAATTAAATTCAATTAGAAAATATTTCATTTAAAAAAATTGTTTTATTTCTGTGTTTCGAATTGAATTAATTTTTATATGGCTTTCTTACTTAATATTATAGAGTTAAGATAAAGTGCGATATTTTTTGATAAAATTCTGATAAGATATTCTATAATAAAATTTTATAGTGGATAGCATGATGAAAAATATGTGACGTTAGATTTTGAATATGAGAGTTATCTCTATATTCGCGATATTATAGTTGTAACAAAGAGATTTTTCTGAGTTATATTAATTGAGTTAATTATATTCAAGACAATGGAAACGTTACACTACGGCATAGTCGCAAATTTAGGTTTTTAGCACGGAACAACGAAGCGCAGTTATCGAATGACGTAGTTATAAAGTGATAAGGCCCGTTGTTTGCTATATATTTGCGAGGCGTACCAGACTATGATAGAGATTAGCTTATCTCTCGACTACGAACCATAAGGAGGTCTCTGTTCATTTGCCAGCACTATGTCAATATTATTTCGCTGACCGTCGTCGTCATGCGAACGCGGTTCCGAAACCGCAGCTTTATTCGCAGCTTTCGCATATCGCATTTCTGATAGAAAAAAAAAAAAATACAACTACATTATAAGAAATTTCTCTAGAGATAACAATTAAAAGGAAGAAAAATTATAGATAGCTCTGGAAAAAATGATATTGTTACTTTCTAGCTTGAAATAAATGACATATTTAAATTTTTCTTTAATAAAAAAATATTATTGAAGCCAACAAATGACGATTTTTTATGATTTTATTTTCGTTGATTAGAATTTTTCGAGTTTAATGTGCGCATTTTTATTTCTTGCAGTGAGATTAGATTTCGCTCGATTATTCGCAAATGTTTTTGGCGCAAGAATATCAAGTGACGTATTGTCCTATGAAAACAGAAAGACGAAACTCAAAGCTGTTGTATGTACCGTTCATCAAAGTTACCATTACTTTTTATCCGGCACGGTTTTTATCATAAAGGTCAAACAAATTCGAGTAGCCAATTCATATCTGCCGTGGCTGTCTTTTCTGAAACTGCCGTCGGCAGTTAGCTATAAATGTTGCATGAGCGTCCAAAGCGACTGGCATTAATATGTAAGCGTTATGCGAAGGAAAGAGACGCGGATATTTTTGTTTTTCAATGTAATAAACGTTATTAATAAAATTCATTTTTATTATAATAAAACATAATAGAGCTAATAATAATATTTGATCAATAATAATTATTAAATATTATATAAAATATTATAATAAATTATTATAATTATTATGTGTGGGATAATAATAATAAAATTGAATAAAAGAAACTTTATGTTGCAACAACAGCAATGTCAATGTTTTATTTATAATTTTTTTTTCACAATATTTCTTATTTATTTTCTAATAAATGACAGGACATAAAAAAAGAAATATCAATTGAAACTTGAGAATAAAAATTGTTTAAAATAATCTCTATCTATTTAAAAAATAAGGAAGAAATACTTCTTATCTCTACATTAATTTTGCATTTCATAAATAATCTTACAATATCTTTTTACAATCTTTTTGGGGTAAAATCTAAAATTTTAAGAGTGAAAAATAAACTATCATATATCATATATCTTTTTTCTAATTAAAAAGCTTAAAGAATTAGTAGTATCTTATATTTCTCTAAACATTATAGATATTTGGCATTATGTAACGTGATATAATATAACCAAACCAAGGAAGCAATTCAATATAAGTACAAATCACATCGGGGAACCTTGAAACCTCGAGAGACGTTGTCGTCATTCCTCTTCTCCTTGGTGCATCAAACATTCATAATTAATTACGAATGACGCATTAGAGCCCGACCTCGACAATGAAATATTTCCGCTGGTTGGTCTTTGGACTTCTACTAATCGCAAAAGCACAAATATAATAAACAAGTGTTTATACGACCAAACTGGCAATTTATTGTTTGATTATTATATCACGACGATATGGTTTTGGTCCTTATCAAGTGAAACTAAAATTACAATACAATAAATAATGATAGTCATGTTACAAAGAAAAAAATAGGATTAAGCAACTTACGTTATAATTAAAAAGTAGAAAGAGAAAAATCGAAATGTCAAACTGACATTGTGTCAACCACTATGTTTGGAATACTGAGATCAACTAAACGACCTTTATTAATTTATCGTATATGTTGTTTAAATTCTCTGTATCTTTTTGGGAATTAATAGTGTTGTCAAATTTTTTAATAAAAAACATTTCAGCTATTTCTCTCTTTCTTACATGTTTTTCGTTATGTAGAATATCAGGCGCTGACCAATCGAAGTCATGATCAAATTTTAATTTGTGTTTGCTAATTACGGATAAATTACTTTCGTGCATTTTTATATTATTACAATGTTCCTTGACTCGGGTGCTTAAGTGTCTTTTTGTCTGGCCAATATACGAAGCGCTACAATTCTTACAATTTATTTTGTAAACAACCTCCGTTCTATTGCTAATAGGCAAACTATCCTTGCCGCGTTTAATCAGTGAATTTAATTTTTTAGGTATATTGTAAACCACTGTCAGTCCCATATTTTTAAGCAACCGACCAACATCGTCACTCAAGCCTTCGACAAACGGTAGTGCGATGTAGGAGGGTTTGTCTGTATCAATTTCCCCATCACCTAGAATGCTACTGCTCCGGTGTTTCAAAAAATTCAGTCTCTTACAAATATAACGATTTACAATGTGTGTCGGAAAACAATTATTAAGTAAGATCTGCTTCACGACATCAATGTTTTTTCCATGAAACTGGTCGTCAGATAGTAAAATAGCATGGTCAACAAGATTAAAAATGGTGTTCAACTTATATTTAAAAGGATGGCTCGAATAAAAATTTATGTATCTATCGGAACACGTAGCTTTTCTATACCAGTTTGTTAAAATTTTTCCGTTGGAACGGATAACACTGGTGTTTAAAAAATTGATACATGAATCCGACTCTATTTCATGTGTGAATTTTAAACGTGGATGATAACTATTGAAGATCAAATTAATCTCGTCAACATTTGCATGTGGAACAATAGCAAAAATATCATCTACGTATCTATAATATACAGGAACCGCAAACCCAAGTAGACTCAAACAATGTGTCTCCAAATCACAAATATAATGTTACGGAGTTAAAATAATTTTTTCAGACAGCCTAATTCTAAAAAGGAAGAGACTTATATAATGCCTGCTTATATAATGTCAAATATAATATTAGCAACATAAAACATAGCGTGATATAACATCCTCATGAAAAAAATAAAATAAAATTGAATTTAAAAAAGCAAGTAAGAAAATAAACTATAACGTTCGATACATTTGGCTACGTATTTTTTTAGATACTTTGTATATCTACTGTTGTCGCGGTAATTACATGCTATCTATAATTAAATTTAATTTTGCATTGATTATTGTAATATTTTTTCCATTAAACTTACATATTGTGTATTTTTTTTTTTGACACTTGGCTGACGCCTATTTGTTTAATCGACTCACAGACGCGCCGTGATGTAATTAGAGTCTAGACTATCTTATAGATGACGAAATAACGCTCAAGACCGCGTCTATCTCGTTCGTGGCTTTCTATTTGTATGGCCATGGTTTCTGTTATGGTATAGAAAGAGACTAGAATCATTTTGACCGTCTGGGACCTCTAACGGTATCGTTAAAAGATGCGTCACATGTCGAATATTCACGCTACTTTTGGTATCTCAACTAATGCGCGATCTATCCATCGTTACATTCCGCTTAATCCTCTATTTCTCTTTCTTCTCTTTAAGATTTTTTTCGAACATTTTTGTAGAACATAAATAAAATAGGAAAGGTTTGAAAAATAAATTTTTATAGAACATAAATAAAATAGGAAAGGTCCGAAAAATAAATGATCGCAATTAAAAAAAGAAAAAAGAAACATGTTGAATCTTACATTGTTTGTTTATCTTTTCGCAGTGTGAGTTCTATACTTAATGTATTTGCTGAAGGATAAGATTGGACTCGTGTATTTATGACAAGAATTCTTATCATAAGAATGGTAATATTAATATGTTAATATTAATTCGAAATAATTCTATAATTTATCTAGAATGCTGATACTTCGAGGTTTGTCAAAATTATTGTGATAATTGTTTAATCTTTGTACTTTAAAGTATCATATATAGTGTGTGTAAATATCATGTTTCTCGATGGTTATTTATCGATACATTCAAGTACACGAAGTATAATTAAACAAGTGTGACATTTACTGTAAAAAGGAGATTTATTAACAACAATCTATTCGAATGTCATAATCGCTGCTAGAACGTTCGTGTATAAATATCCGTCATTCGTCGTGACCGTCTGCAACCTCTAACGGTGTTAGCAAAAAAGCCAGACGCAAAGCGACGAATGTCCTTGGCTAGTGCGTACTTGAATGTCTGCTAGAAGCAACGATACGACTGCGCGTATAATAGTATAATAGCCTAACACACAAGTATATTCGAGAGAGATTTGTATCTACAACGTATGATGGACAGCACAATTCGTAAGACGTATAGGCTCTCTATTTGGAAACTACTAATTTCTATTGTATATGCGCGAATCGAAAATTTGATTAATTTTATATTTATTTAATAAATTAGCATTCATTACTCGTTAAGTAATCTAATAACATTATTTATTATATGTATGCGACATTCTAAGCTTGTCTATCATCTAATGTTTTCATCTTTCGAGTCTACTTGCGCTATTAATTAAATAATTATATTATATAAGATTGCGTTAATTATACTTTCTCTTTAATAAGATGTGGATTTCTTTTCTACTTCATAATTCGTAACATTAAGCTCCTCGACTTGTGTGATTTAATCTTTTTCTTTAAAAATTAGAACATACATAAAATAAAATTCGTGAGCGCGTCTATCTTCACGATTTTCTAAAAATTCCGATGTAATATTTGGCTTATTTACCGATTCACGTGAAAGGTGAAAGGCTCACGTATATGGAACAGAAGGCGATCGGAACTTGTTTATAGAACAGAATCTCTTAGATCGCGTAGATCTACCGATGAATGCCTAATAGACATTCGTAAACACGTAAAAATAAAAACGACATATAAGCGTGTTAAAAATATCTCGCGAGCTCAAAATTCTTTATATTAAAAAACAATCATTTCGCATTGTCAAATTTTTAATAACATCTATACATTGAATATAATTTTTGTTACGTCACATGAGTCTACATTTAGTAGATGATGATAATTTAAAAATATACGGAAAAATATATGCAACTGGTATCATTCAACTTATCTAGGATACGAAGCACACATATGGCCGCGTATTTTTGACTGCCATCCGCGAAGTACCGAGCCAAGTTCTCCGCAATGATACCTGCTCGCTTTGGCTAACGTGACGACCGGTGTGTGTAGCGATCTAACAGAAAAGGAACGGAGAAACGCAGCGCAAGAGCAATGCCCCTTGGGTCAGGTTCAGTACCCTTTGGCACAAGGCAGCCCGCAGAACGACGTAACCGGCGTGCTGCATCTGCGTGCGTATTGGTGAACGCGCGTACACGCCAAGTTACTACACACATCTATCTTGCACACGTTGCGAGAATGGCTTTTCGCGAGTGACGCGTGATAGATAAAAACTGAACGAGGCCTTCTTCTCTTCCTCCATGTTTCGTAAATTGGGATAGCTTAGCTGCATTAAATCCTACCTCGCGTATCTCGCGAAGCGTTCGCATCATCGAAAAGTTCGCATTGTTATTTGCGTTCTTTCGAGCGTTGCAAAACAGCTTTTCCGGATTTACGGTGCTGCCGACTATTCTATACTAAATATAAATGTCGACATTTGTATTAAAGACAAAAATGAACTATCCGAAAGACAAAGTATCATTTTACATAAATTATTATGCTGTCGAAAATTTAAAATCTCTTCAGATGTTTGCGAATTAAAGATCGATACAAAAATATAAAAAATAATTCTTTATTTATTTGAAAAAAGTAATAAAATAAATCTGATAGATAATTAAATAACAAACTAAATTACATTATTTTCATTTATTGTAATTTCGATAAGGCGTTTAAAAGAAAATAAGCTCAAAACAACGAAAAAACAGAAACTATGAAAACAAACTTTTGAACGTCTTTATGTAAACACTACATACATTTGTAGTGTCCGTAGATCATGTAGGCATGTTTTGTTTACATTTTTAACATGAACATTCAGAATCAGTTTAGTTTACGACAAATAAGCTAACCATGCTGTACCATGGCAGAGTTTACTGGTGAATAGTATACAGATATGTATTTAATTTATTTAATTATCTATCAGATTAATTTCATTATTTTTTTTCAAATAAATAAAGGATTATTTTTAAAAATCATCATGAAAATAAACATGATTTTTTGACCTTTATTATAGTTATAACTTTTTAACGAAGCGTTTGCGAACCTATGTTTACAAGAACCTTTTTATTTCAAATTTAATTTCCTATAAGATCCTAAAGATTCTCTTACCTGAAACATCCTATATATATATAAAGCATATATAAACTATAAGAGCAGAAATATTTGGTACGTCGGTCACATTAATTCGTAAAAATGTACGAAAAATTAAATTTTCGATAACATAATCATATATAATACTATAGATACTATTATGTACATTTTATTTTCACAACTTTTGCACACACGTTTTAACAATTATACTTTTATACGTTTCAGTTGGTGGATAGCTTAGATGCGCCCCGATATATATGCGAAACGGAGGTGATGGAAGACGTAAATGTCGCCCCGGCAGCGGCGATGATGGAATACACTACTTCTGGTAACCATACTAGTAAAAATGCAAACGGAAACATCATCACCCTTACGCTCAAGAATAATCATCTTATTGTAGAAACGGAGGAACGTGCGGTATGTAGTCTTGCAAAAAAAAAATGAATGACGCGTTGTTACTGCAACCGTATGCGATATATTCCTGGAGTCTTTTCTTTTACTCAAACGACTGATATTCATTCTAATTAGCGTGATATATACCGTAGAAAGCGTCGTAGGAAAATTCCGTTGATACTCGCATAACCGGGTCGGGGACTTACTCGTTTCGGGATGGAAAGCAGATTCGTAATTATCGAATTTGGCCGACCCTGTGAGGTCGGAGGTTACCGGGCAATTTTGCCCCCACCTATCGTCCTACTTAAAGCCTCGTCTTGTTCGCGAAGGCTCGTTCCTCGGTCGAGAATCCTTGAAATCTTTCTCCAGATCGCTCGTCTACACCTCGTTTTCTCTTTCTCTCTATGTACATGTTCCTTCTCTTCTCGTACCATCCCTTTCCCTCAATTTTATGCGCCTTTTCATTTTCCGTTCGCTCTACTCGCGCTCTCATTCAATTCATTCCTCTCGCGCACATACGTACCTGTACAAAACGCCCCCAACTTTCGAACAAGGAAAAGGCGTGGAGCTGACTCGTGTCCGCTAATTCGAGAGCCCACGTTAAAATAAAAAAAGAGATGGAAAGATTAGATACATTATGCGATTTTCCGTGGGAGAATTTGAAACCTTTGACCAGAGTTGATAAGCTTGGAATTTAATATTGATTCGAGTTTAATTTCAAAACAATTTTCAAGATATTTTATTTTTTTTAATAGTAAAATATTTTACTTTAATGCTATTATTATTAATTTTGCATCAATTAAATAATTTATTTTATTATTGTATTATATTACTTTTATTATAAATCTCTTATTCTTTTGTGTCCAATTTCAAAAATTTATCGTTTAACAGAATCTTATTTTAATAATAAGAAAATTTCACATTTTTAACGTCAGAAAAATAGAAATTAATTTTTAATTTCTTGTTTCGAAAAAAATGCGGATTATATGGAATACTATTCCTAACAAAGATGTTATTAGAAAAAGCGCTACACTTTATTATGGCAATATTTGCTTTCAGGTAACAATGGAAGATAAACCCACATCGAGATATAAAGATAGCGGATGCTCATTTGTAGTAGAGGTACAGCCGGATTATGATAGAGAAGAGACGGAAGGTACCAAAGGATCTTCCGACGACATGACGGCTGGTATCACCGATCAACAGGCTCTGGTACATAGAGAGGAGATACCAGACGATAGATCTTCAGGTAATTGTCCTCGCGATGCGCGTGATACCTCGCCTTCTACCATCCGTCTTTTATCTCGTGGGTTTCGCAGGTTTCGAAAATACGCGATTGTTCGGAAGCACAAATACCGGTTTGTCACAATCGGATCTCTCGATATCCAGTCAAGGCTCGGCCAATCCGAGTTATCGCTATGGCAATCAGGTCGAATACGAGTCTGGTAATCTCGGTTATCCTATGTATGGCGGTAGTTACGAGTCCGATATACTATCGAGAAAGCTGGAGGGACGATCCAAATGGGTCGAATTCGATAAATCGCCGGACATAGAGAAGATACTGTTGGATGATTCCAGAAATTTGACCAGCGAGGAGGATGAAGACAAGAGTGTAAGTGTTATAGATCAAGATTTGGTCGATTCTTTGAATCGTCTTTTATATTTTTATTTATTTTATCAATTTTTACATAAAATTGAAAGCGCACAAAATAAATTCGCATATCGATATATATCAGTAACAAGAAAAAAAAAAAAAAAAAATAAAACTTGTTCTTCCAATCATAATTTTTTTTACAAATTAATAATTAATATAGTGAACAATTGTATTGACATAAAATGAATTGGAAGAATTTCGATATTAATTCATATTTTTATGACGCATTCACCAGAACACTTCAAGATCAAAACATCTTAAAATCAATTTTTTGTGCTCTAAAAAAAAAATATAAATATATATATGTATCGATCGCGAAAGACGAAAATTATTCGTCCGCTTGCAGCCGCAGTTTTTTGGAAAATCCAAAAACATGTCGTCCCTGCAAGACGTCGTGAGCGCAGCGATACGCGAGGGCACGTTGGAGATTGACAGTTTGCCAGACGCCGTGCGATCGAATCCGAATCTTCAGGTGAACGGCACGACTCCCAACAAACTGGAAATTATGGAGCAGAAGGCTTTGAGCAACGATTTCTCCGGCAAGACGGAGGGCAACAAGCCCGTGATAACCGGCGCGCTACTGAAGGATGATGTTCAGGAGGACGCGTTCCAGGAACAGCAGCGTAAACTGGGTAACGGCACGCTAACGCCCGAACACAAGAACGACAACAGGATGACGGATCGCAAACCGGAAGGTAGCGTCTTCGTGCCGAGTCACAAGCGAGCGGGCAGCATCCCGCCACGATTGATCGAGGAGACGCTCGAGCTGGATCGTAAGAAATCGCTCGACATCTACAACAAGTACAGTCAAATCAAAACGAGTACCAGGGGAATGCTACCGAGCTTGAGTCCAAAGTTCGAGCTGCTACAGAACGAGGTGAGCCCGATCGAGGAAAAGGAGAGTTAATGGGCGCACGAATAAGGAGGGGAAGATGAGGGGGAGGGGGGGGGGAGATGTGCGGGAAGAGGGAATGCAACGCTCTTGGAGATAAATTGCAACGAAAGATACTAGTCAGGGATTATTAAAGAAATGCAGCGAATACGATCGCACTTGTACGGCGAATATAGTGCTCTTGTAGGAATTATATTACTTGGTATAGCGAATTTACATGTAAAAGGGAACTCTCTCGTACTCTCTCGTGATGATTGATCACGGATATCGCGCAGAAATCATAATGATCTCGCGAATCTAAGCCGACTAAATGAGTACCTAGCTACATAAATACCGTGCGGTGAGGAAGATTTAATGTGAGAGATTAGCCTTTATTAACATATAACCGATTTAACCGAGGAGAAGAAAGGACGCAGTCGCCGCTCTAAACGTTCTCCACAACATTCTCTCTATTCAGTATTTTCAAAGATCCACATGATCAATTATAATGACTCGTTTCTCTTTTGTGAACATAACGGCAAATGTAATATATAGACAGACATGCAATGATATTTTTCTTATTATAGTTCAGAAAATCGCTTTTTTTTTTGTTTAAGATACGACAATTTAAAATAATACTTTTTACATGGACCGTACTATTAAGTCTGTATCGATAGAGAATTTCTCGTGCTTGAAACAAAAAGTGATAATGATCAATGTTAACGTGGCAGTAAGTAAACACGCCGATCACGAGCGTAATCAAAAAAACATTATGAATAAGAGAATCTTCTTTTCATCAATTTCATGTAGACGTACATATTATCTCTAGTGGTAGTGACGTAGTAGTCATATTTTGCGAGATTAATATTAACAATATTAGAAAATATCCATAAGTAACGCTCATATAATCTCCTCTTTTATTTCCTATTTTTCACTCAATATACATATATTTTCGCATCTCTTTTTTTGCGAAAATGTATTGTCCTCGAAATATTCGGTGCTAAAATATGTGATATAATTATTTAAATCAATCCCTTTCAAATTAAAATTAATATGAAACAATAAACAATAAAGAACTCTTTTAAATTATTTGCCAATACGTTCCACGAAAGAATAATTAAAGAATTACTTTGATCTTAAATAGAAAAAATTTTTAGCGTTTATCTAATTTTCAAAAGATGACAAATTAAATGAAATTCCCTTTCCGTATAAAATTTGCGCTAAAGTCTAGGTTCGCAGTTGCTACGATTCGAGTTTACTAACATCCCTGATTCAAGGTTAATCATTCGAGTATCATCTTCATAACGATATTATAGGTACGTCGTAGTAAATTCCTTAAAATGTAAGACATTTCTAAACAGTCGTATATTTAGTAAACAAGTCAGTATACATATACGTGCGTCGAATGTATATACATTATATAGGAAGATTCACACGCAATATAAAGAGAAGCACGTCGTACATATAGGCACGTATACGCGCGCGCACAATGTTAAGCATTTTTTATTAGCTTTATAGGCGTTTCAGACGATGTCGAATCGACGCTTGAAACTTAACGATTACGTGGATTCTAGTGCCAAAGTAGTTTTCTAAGGCGTCTCTCGCTGTGGCGATTCGCGCGAGAGAGATTAAAAAAAAAAGAAGAGAATCGTTTATCTGTGTATAACTACGTTTCGAGGGGAAAAAAATTATGTTATTAATATTTCAGATTTTATATGCCTACGTTGAATATTATAAATGTTATCGGAGATGTTGGCTTTACGAGACTCCGTGCCGTGAAAAGTTTCACGACACGAAATCCTAAATATTCTTAATCTGTATATAAAAAGTCCTTTGTGTCCAATATTTCAATACCTTCGCAAATATTAACATTTCCGCTATTCCTACTATTGTGATTATATTGAAACTTCATCTCCATAAGTAAAGAAATCAAAACGATTTGTTTCGATATGCGGATCTCATCCGCGCGTCGCAAATCAATTGGCATGAAATTTCGCAATATTTGGTGAAAATGTGAGTTTAAAAAGTTTTTAATTTTGTCCATTGTAATTAAATGTTTAATTTATGAAAACAGAATTTAGTCGATCGTGATCATGTTCGAAGTATTTAGACAATGTAGCGACGTTGAAGAGATATAGTATTGGTGTTATTTGGCAACACAAATAATAAAGAACATATCTGGATATTTGAATAAAACATGTTTTCCAGCGTGTAATTAACTTTGTTTTTTCTTGCTGCTATTCAAAAACATCGTTCTTCGACGCTAATTACCATTTATGACCCGCGTACTGATTTGCGAAATGCGACATAGAGGCAAAGGTCTTCGAACGTGATCATTATAGCGTGTCGGAGAAAGAGGGGAATCTCTTATCTTCTCTAAATATTTAAATGTCTCCATTTGCGATCTAAGATAATTGCCGATAGAGTATGATCTAGAAAACATTTGTCATAGATTTAAAGCATTTGAAATATTACAACCGCGAAAATAGAAGTCGTTTACGAATGCGAGATTAAGAGAAGGAAGAGAAACAAAAATATTAATGATCGATTTAATTACGCGTTATATTTTACCTCTGCACAATAGAATATTATTATCTTATCGCACCCGTTAAACGTATGTTAAGAATTCGCAGTATTCTTTAAAAGTAATTTGTAGAACATGCGCATTCATGCGAAATAACGCTCAGCATACATGATTGTTTGTTTGTACAAATTTTAAACAAAAATTGCATACTTATCTAAGCATAGTATAATAAGTTATGGCTTCCACATATATATTTAAATTTATATATTTTATATTTTATATATTGTTCTATATATAAAAAATATATATTTATATATTATATTTATTATACAGATATATCTCTATATATCTTGTATATTTATTATATCTGAATGCGCGCGCAAGGATTATTATAATTCCATTTATTAATTGACAAGCACATGCCTTTGCGCGCGCCGATTTATGCTTTTTAATTTTGTCTTAAAATATATAATCCATTTATTAGATTTTGTTTATATATTAAAAAAAAATATATGATTAATATTAAAAGAGATTTGATATATAACTATTTTGTTGGCAATTGATGATTAATAAAAATTATGCGATTAATATCAATTCACACGGAATGTATGCATAATTCTTTCTGCAGAGCAGAACAATACGAAGGCTAGTCTATTTACGGAACGACGCTCGATTGTATTAGGAATCTACGAGCTCTATAGTTGAGATTAATTAAATGTATTAAAAGTGCTAAGAGAGAGAGAGAGAGAGATATATTTGAGAATTGACGTGAATGTAACTGCGACTTTCTTACGTAATTAATGAATTTGGACTCGCTAAAGCACGCGTCCGTCCTTCTCTACGTCGTATTCTCGAATAATTAGAGATTAAAGATTAATTCTTTCATGCGCTAATTATTTGAATGTATGTTCCTTTGTAAGTTTTATATTTCTTTACACGATAAAATATAAAAATTTTCATAATTTTCTGTATTATATATATATATATATATATATATATATATATATATATAAATTTGAACGAAATTTTACGCACATTTGCGAAAATTGATTTTGAGGCGCATGAGAGGATTAATGCGAAGACCTTGCCATAAAAACGCGTAAAAGTAAAATTAATAAAGATATAGAGTTATTGATGAGAGAGAGAGAGCATGTGTGCAAACTTCGGAGACTGTTTTAATATTTTATAATGCGCAAGCTACTGTTTAGAAATATCAATCATAATCTTTCATATTCAGCACTTCTTTTCTTTTCAATATAATTGATAAATCGAAAGTAATGCTAGTTGCGGTCATAACATGTAATGCGAATACAATGTACATGCAAAAATTTCTTACATGCATTTATTTCTACCAGCCGCTAAACTGTCTTGTATATGTCAACTTATTTTGCAAAATAAACTATTAGGCACGAATAAAAAAGCTTTTATTGTTACGATTATCGTGCAGTGCTTTTGTTTGCGTCGTGTATGTAACTATTAATAATGTTAGCATTATTAATAATGATTAGCATTTAAATTTTATTTGTTTTTCTCCCCATTTTTGCATATATTAAAGAAACATATATTAAACATATGTTTAAATATAAATATAATATGAGAAGCTCTGGTAACCTTTAATAACATTGTACATCGTAAAATTTTATACGACAGCAAAACAGTTTTTCTTTTAATAATACAAGTAATATATTAGTAATACGTTTTTAATGTTTCTTTATTCAACAGAATGTAAAATTTTAATTGGAATACATATTTGGATACATAAAGTTATATAGTTAAAAAATAAGCGTAAATAAAGAGCCTCACATGCTTTTTCTCGCGCTTGGAATTACATCAAGTAAATTAAAAATACTGAAAAACTGTATACGCAGTTTTATTATATTTTTATGCTTCATATTAAATAGTATATTTTATTTATATGAAATTATTATAAAACAAAAGTGCAGATTTGTTTCACATCCAAAATTATCTTTGTTTCTAATTTAGTATCCATTATTAGTTTACCATTATTGACCATAAAAAAATCTGAAATACTTTTAATAACAAAATTTCTTACAGAATCTTTCTCAGGTATCATAAAATCGATTGATTGCGTAAACTCCTAGCGGAATAACTACTTTATCATCCTAGCTTGATCAAGAAGTCAATTGCAAATCTTTTTTACTATAAAATGATGTATGTCCGTGGAATAACAATGAATAAGAATAATTCATTCGCTAGACATAAATCAGAGATATGTGTTAGTCGGATGCTCGTAATGTAATCATTTAATTAAACATCCATTAAATTAACGAGTAAATAATTAATAGATTCCTAAGTGCCTCATGCGTCGTTGAAGCAAGCAATCATGATATTTTGTCAGAACTGCGCATTACATTTTCATGTTGTAGGATTTACCCAAGTGTACACACATGTGTGAATTCTACAACACGATAATGTGCATATCTATACATGTAAATCGTCCATTATAATTATGTCACATAGAAATTATTAAGTTGGAGACAAATCCAACTGCAAATTTATTCATTTTTTGTTACTTTTGTCATCCAGGTCATCCACGTGCAGATTAATAATTATTTGATAAAGTATATTGTTTATTACAGTAGATATGGAGAGTCTATTGAGAGAAACGCACGCGAGTGGGAGGCATTTCATTTAATATAACTGCCACCAAGGCTGCAATGTGTATTTTTCATTTAGTAATCGATAACAAGCATGCTTATATAATCCGCCTTTTTTTATAGCCCGGTAAAATCAATGATCTTTTGTTATTTAATGTGTCTGACAATTATAAAAACTGAATATATGATCGACGAACCAGAAAGCACTACATGTTTTTCAATCAAACGGCTGATAAATAATTAAATTTTTGCTAAAAACATTTTTATCATAACACGCTTCTCTCTCTCTCTCTCTCTCGATGGAACCATTAATTATCATTTATCATTCGTAAATTTCACGTTGCATCAGAGTTTTCTCTCTATAATCATTTTCAATAATAAAATAAATATTTTTTATTTTTTTCGTATTATTTTATGAGATCGTTAAATCTCTCTCTCTCTCTCTCTCTCTCTCTCTCTCTCTTCAAAGGGCAACTATGTATTATATACATATTTGTGCCTTTACAATGCAAATTTATTATACTGTTAATTTTTTATCATTGGAAAATCATTACGTTGTTCCATTTATTCGTCATTAGTCTTATTATCTCTACTATCGTGTGCTTTCATTTAAATTATTATAAAATAAATTTTTCAAAAAGAATCTTTTTTCTTTCTAAAACAGAGTAATTCACGCATTTTAACATGCTGGACTAATTACTTTTTGGAATCCTATTTAACCGTCTGCTAAATCGCTTGACAACGGTTTTAATTGCACTCGATACAGAGAGAAGGGAGAAGAGAAAAACGAAGAGAGAGAGAGAGAGAGAGAGAGAAAGAGAAAAAGAGAAGGAATAGGACAAGAATAGGAGGTATAGCGAAAGGAGGATGCGAGTGGATGAATAAACGACTAGATGGACGGATAGATGAACGAATAGACATCAGGACGAACAAGAGAGAATAGTAGAGCGGAATGACTGGAAATCGAGGGGCAGAGTCTGATTGGTCTCTCCGTGTTGACGGGAGCGTCGTTGCGATCCATGCTCGGGGCTGTACGCGCGGCATATCAGGGGTTGCAGAGAGTTGGATGCGAGGGGTCAGAGGGTGAAGAGAGAGAGAGAGAGAGAAAGAGAGACGGGGGGAAGGTTGAACGTCGGTACAGATACGGCATTATGAAAACACGAATGTACTTTTAAATCAATACCACCATCGCATTGTGGGCACCGGTGAGGGCGGTACGTTCGCTTCTCGCGAATATGCGAGAGAGAAAGAAAGAGAGAGAGAGAGAGAGAGAGAGAGAGAGGAGTCGCGACCGACGCCGAGAGGTCATAAGGGAATAGAAGGACAGGATAGGATATGGGGAGGTTGGGGATACTAGGGGTAGGAGATCGCGGAGAAATGGTTCCGTTACGCGAGAAGTATCTCGTCGTGACCGCGCGCGCTGGTTACATTAAATTATGACAGCACTTGTAACGGTACGCGCGCGCGAACGCTGCCTCCTTCCTTTCCCTTCCCACCCTTCCCGCGCTTCCTGCGAGATGTCTTTCAGCGTAGGAGTGGTTTTGGTGTATAGCGAGCCTGAAAATTGAGTAGGAAGGTAGATAAATGAAGGCCTCGTACTGCCAACGCATTCGTACAATTATATAACATACGGACGATTTGGGACGATTGTAACATCTCTCTCGTATGTCATATCGAATTTTAATAAATTTTAATGAATAATGTCACATTATTATGCATAATTGAAAAGAATATATCTCGCAAAAGTTCAATTGCGCAATAATTTACCAATTTCAAGAATTATATATGAGGTTAAATGAAGAATTTTACATTATGCTGTCTCTCAATTTCATTGAGATAACATTTATCGCGTTTCTCTAATTTCATAGAATAGAGGCATAAAAAATACTTTGTGCCGGCAAACGTTCTACCTCACATAATATATCTCGTGTTATTACCGTGAGAAATAATCTGCTCGCGTTAAGATAGCGAGCGAATTGTGTGTATCGTTATAAAAAATATGGTTTGAAAATTATAAAATTGATAAAAAAAATATTTCGATATTACGAGAAAAGCAAAGAGTTAATACCACTTAACGCCAACCGCGAGCGTTATTGAATACAACTTTTTATTCAGCGGGCGTCAGATTTTTATTCTGTTATTCACGCACGTGTAAAAAATTCCATATGCAAACATTGTATGTGTGTGCGCGTGCGGTGGCTGGCACGTGCATGGTAGAAATTTTTACTCGCATCGAAGGAATGATGGAAGCATAGTCGACCACCTGTATGCTTTAACAGTGGATCGAACTGTACCTGTTACTCAGCCAACACGTCTGACATGGCGCATCCTCGCAAATACGTACATATATATATGCATGCATGTATTTATTTCCGCCTTATACGAAATTAACTTACCCATCTCTTTGTGTGTTTATTCAATTTAGTTATTAATACATGTATAGAAAATTATTATTTTATATTTAGATTTATCTATATATATCTATAGAATTATAGATATTATATTTCTTGCTTTTATATTTCTATAAAAATTTCCAAAAGCCGAAAGTTTTATTGTACTTATGACACTTTTCAGATAAATATTGTGCCAGAATTCGGATAAATTACTTTATTTAGAATCCGTTTGTACGGTGTTAGCGTATTTTGTATTTAATAAAATTTATATTATATTCGTATCTATCCTTGTCAATCCTTGCGCTTATTGCTTTCTCTAAATTACAGAGGTGTTTGAGAATAGCGCCTTGTCAGTCCAAAAAAAAAATAAAATTTTTAAAATGATGAGATATCAATATAAAGAGCTCGCGGAATATACGCTTTTTGGAGTCTGTGGTAGGCAGCAGCTGATGAGGGTAGCAATGTTTCCGGCATAGTCTCTGGGTACGTGGTGCTACTATTGATTTTAATTTTAGTGAAAGGGGTGGAAAAATTAGAAGGGTGGAAGGAGGATGGCAGCCGCGGGGCGGTAGGAAGGAAAGGAGGCATGAGCGTGTAAGCCAGAGAGCGAAATGGGGCTGGCGAATGTAGCGAAAGGATGAGAGAGAGAGAGAGAGAGAGAGGAAAAGAGACGAAGAGGTGAACGATCTAGAGACAGAGAGAGATGACGAGAGGGAGCGTAACGAAAAGAGTGAGAGATAAATGAAACAAAGGAAGAGAGACGCGCGAGCAGAAGTCAGTCGCAGACATCGAACAGTTCACTCATTCTTGCCGAAGGCAAAGGTAGTCGTCGCTCGAGGGTAGGAGAGTAGAGTACCTGCCGTCATAGAAAAGGGGCAGAACGGCAAGGGGTTGTTGGAACGCGTTCGCGAGAGCGAGAGAAAGCGAGAGAGAGGGTGGTTGCAGCGCGAAAGGACGCAGGATCGAGAGCGGAGAGGGGGACTGTGAAAAAAAAAGGCGAACATGGGGAACCTTGAAAAAGAAGCTCGCCACTGTTGAACGCGAAAAGCAACAGGGGGCGAGATATTTAAATAAAAAAGATGAGAGAGCGCGCGAGCACGGGCGGAGTTGAAATCCCGGCGGTATTTCGGCGAGCTTGCGACGTTATAAATTTGCAAAAATAATCTCTAATTTTAATCCGTGACGACGGTCGAGTGTGACAATTGACGTCACACATGATAAAAATAACTCAATTTTTGCAATAATTATATATCGACTTTAAAAATAAATGAAAATAATCTTTTCTTTTTAATCAATTCTGAATTTTATGCTTTTAATAGTAATTTATGCGTATCGATGACAAACAATCAACAATTAATGAAATTTTTTCGCTTTTAGCATAAAATTCAAAAGAGGAAGGAAATGAGCTTATTAAAATATATATATATATATATATATATATATATATATATATATATAGTTTACATATCCACGACAAAGAATCAGAAATTCGAGTTTGGGAAAATTGTCGATTTGCTCGCGATAATAGTCTCTACGAAATGCCTTCTCCAACATTAGCATTTTATCAGTATCGCACACACGCGACTCTTTGATTTTGTTGCACTTCCTCTTGCACGCGCTACTCAAATCCTCGTCTCTCTCTCTCTCTCTCTCTCCCTCCCTCCCCTTCCCCTCCCTCTCCTTTCCCGTTCTTTTCTCTCCCATTCGATGTGTCTTTCCGCTTTTTTTAATGGTATCGCGTATTTATTCACGGATATATACACGTGACAAACACGTGTCTTCTACGTGTGCGCCGATAGAAACATACGAGAGGAAGAACAAAAGAGAGAGAGAGAGAGAGAGAGAGAGAGAGAGAGAGAGAGAGAGAGAGGTGGTGGGAGCAGAAATTGAACTGGTTTATAAACATCTAGATTAAGAGCTGGTATCGACGAAGCTATCTAAAGAAACATCAGATTTTGGTAAGAGAGAGAGATAGAAAGAGAGAGAGAGAGAGAGAGAGAGAAAAAGAGCATGTTTATTTTTCCTATGCGAGAGAGTTACATTTTTTTCTATGGACTGTGATGATGTTTTTCGTTAGGTGATTATATTGTGTATCGTGACATACGCTCTACACGCTAAATGTAGTATTAATACGATTGTCAAGCGAATCGCAACGCGTTGCGCGTCATTTCGTCTGCTATAAGGCAAACATGCGAATGCCTTTGTAAAGTCGCGCGTCACGGTATGTGCGTGAAACGGCGATGCACGCACACACACACACACACGCACACGTACAGGTGAGCATTGCATATTATTGATAGAATGAAAATGTAAAATTTTGCTCGCGATTAAAAAGGACAAAGTCATTATAATGCCTAATTAATATGTCGGGTAAATACATTGGTGAATATAAAAAGATGGATCGAATTCTGTTTTGCGGAGCGATTCAATAACGCGAGAATATTACAATGGGTGTCGCGTTTCAGGCTATTATTTTGTATCGTTATTAACGAGCGTAAAATTGAAGCCCCGCGGAAAATGTGCGGAGAGAGAGAAAGAGAGAGAGAGAGAGGGAAAACGAATAAAAAAAGAAAAGAGAACATAATATAAATCGCGGGGAAAAGGACAACGCGGGTAGAGCTACGCCTCTTTTCGGCCGGTGCCGCGCACGCATAATTAGACGAGGACAACCGAAATCGCCCCATCGCGGGGAAGAGATGGCGGTGCGGCGAAGAAACACGGCGAAAAATTGACACCGGTCGAGAGCCGATGGTATCGTTGATGATCGTCCTCATTGGCCGGTGGCGAAAAAATCCCATCGAATCAGCGAACGAGGTGAGATTTGCAATTAAAACGCGGGCTGGACCGCCACGCGGGCGAGAGGGACGACGAGAGGGATCGGGATCGGTGGGACGGGGAAGGGAGTGCGACGGGGGAGGGCGAGGACGAGGACGGGAACCCGGGGGGTGGACGGATGCCGCCGTCCGAAAGGGCGCAATAAATGTACGCATTGCGCAGAATTAGTTGATTAAAATATAAAAGAAGAACGGTGGGGATGGAAGAGCGCGTGCGGCGAGGCGAAAGGGGGTCGAGACGGGCGAACGGCGACGAGGGGGAGGAAGAGAGGATAGGGTGACGGAGGGAGGGAAAGAGGGTGGCCCGGAGAAATATGGCAGGGGAGTAGTAGAGAGATAGACGCCAGAAGGAGAAATCTCTCTCGTTTCCCCCCTCTCGCCGCTCCGCGACCCCCTCGCTCGCTGCCACCCCCTCGCCTCGTCGTCCGCCACGCTCGAACTAGGGTGGATGACGATGGGGCGGAAAGCGGGCGGGGAGGAAGAAGGGGACCGGGGGTCTGAAAGGGGGGCAGAGAGCGCGCGGGAAAAAGAGAGAACAGTCGCGGTGTGAGAGAGCGCAGCAGCCCGGGAAAAGAAATAATCTGCGAGCTGTATTGACGTTTCTAGTCTAACTCTGATTGAATTATGCATGAGCACACCAGCGATATACCGACGGCTCTCCTTCACTGCTGCCGCCTCCTCTGCCCCCCTCGCCGATGCCGCTACCGCCGCCACCTCTCTGCAATCCCCGGTCGTTCGCTTGCGTGTGGTACTCGCGGTTCTTCTCTTCATTCTTTTTTTTTTTTATATATATATATATGTATATATGTATACGTGTGCACACATCTCTGGATATCGCTATTCGATGTAGTTTGTTCGCGGTATCGGAGAAACGGTTGAGGGAGAGAGACAAAGAGAGAGAGAGAGAGGCTCGTAGGTAGTCTCGTTTGGACGCGACGAGAGGCTAACGTCGGCCAACTGTACGATTATGAGGAATAGGACGGTTGCAGAGCGAATTGTGTGGCGCGGGGAACTGGGAAGCGTCGCTATTGGTGATATCCGCGTGGAATGTAAAATATTATTGATCACTGTAAGCGTATTGTTTTATCGTATTTGAGTGGCGGATTCATTTATAAGAGAGACGGCGATAACCGTTAGAACTTGTAACATACATCTAGCGTATATTTCACATCTTTTTTTTTTTTTTTTTTTAGACAAATAAAATTTTGAAGCGTATTTTATTAATTGGAAGATCATTAAAAATATTTAAAAGCGTCAGATATTTATAAAATATATATATATATATATTAAGTTATAAATATAATATATACATTAAGTTATATATTTTTGCAATAAATATTTAAAAAAATCATAAGATATACAAATATTTTTAATATTGTACATATAAATTTTTACATATCATTTTTTATAAAATCAATCTGTCACGTTTCAAGAAATAGTTAGTCGAATATTAAAATATCAACCATCGTCATTGTCTTATACGGCGATTCGTAAACTATACGAATGCCTGACGCATAATTAATAACAATCAGCTAATGAACAGATAAATATTAATCCGCTTATGCTAAATTACACACATCCTCTTTCTCTCTCTCTCTCTTCTGTTTTACGGGCAAAAGGTTGTGCCGCGGCACGCATTATGGCGCCCCCGATTGTTGCACCGTTTAACTGATTCGCTAATGGGGAAGCTGATGGAAAAAGAGTACATAACAGAGCTATAGCAGATGCTTTTCTCCTTCCATTCGCACATTCTCCTTGTCCTCTGCACGGTCCGGGTCCGGTAGGAACATCCTTTCGGTATCTTGGGCACGTAAATCGATCGCAATAGTGACGACAATGATTTACGTGCATTCACTTGATCTCGCTGCATTTCGCTCTGGAAGCAAGTGACAGCTCCTTTGGAGATTCAAAATCAACGTACGGAAATTTTAATGAAAAAAAAATTTTTTCAAACAATTTACCGCGTAATTGTCATTAAACTAAAAAAAATATCAAAATTTGGCAACAAGAAAAAATGTAATATAAAGGTAATTTTTCAATATGTGTTATTAGGAATATTAAATAATTTCATTTTTACTTTTGTTAGATATCAAGATGTGATATTAATCTGCGAAGAGCGCAGGCAGCCTCACAAACGACGATACCTGGGTTCGTATGTTTGAACATGTAAACTTTCTCTCCTATATTTACTTTTAGATAAATTTTTTTTATTAGATTTAAATTTTGATTGTTTGCTTATATTTTTTTATTTTTAGTAGATTAATAAAACAATAACCAAAAATGAATACATTAGATAATAAAAATAAACAGATACATGACTATTGAACAGAAAATATGAAAAACAAAATAAAAAAATATTTGCACAATATAAATAAATTGTGTATTGTATGTTTTTTTCTTCGCTATTCAAAAAGGATCGATCTCATGAAAAATTTAAATCTAAAAAAAAAAAAAAAATTTAATTCGAGAATCTCGGATTCTGCGAGAATCAAAAATTACGCTTTATGTTCTTGCCATTATCAGTTACATACATCGTAACAGGTAGAATAGATAGAATCTCAACGGGTTACGAATGCGATCGGACGTATTTCCTTGTGTTCTCTTAAGTCGAGTGGTTACATTCAGAGGCTCCGGAATTTTTCGCAGAATTTTTCGAGAGAACAACAAAGAGTTTTACATATTATGCATTTATAGACACATACATGTACATACATCGTGAAAGTTCGGTAAGCCGACCTCGCGACAGGGGCCGTTGCCAGAGGGATGCTGGAGTCTCTCCCGCCATTGCGGGCTAGGTATATCCCCGCCACTTCTCGTCGACGAGAGCGACGTAGGAACATCGCGACTACTACTAAAAACGGGATCGATACTAAAATGCTTTTAAAATCGAGGCTTTTGTAATTAACTCGCGCAGTTACGCGGCCTGGGTTCGCGATGTGGCCGCGGCAGCTACTGCGCTTACATGTCTCTCCTTTCCCTTCCTCGCGTTTACCTGGTCGCGTGTGGATTGCGGAAATGCTCTAAGAACGCTTCTTTCGAGATATCGATAGCTTGTATTCAATATTAAATTTTTATTCTCGACGCGAGTACTCTGCTATAAAATACTCATTGATAAGATACTCGTAGTATAATAGCAATACACAAATTCTATTTTATTGAATGAATAAAAATACCGATATAATATAATGTTAAATTTAAAACGTAAAATTATTGTCATCTTTTCAGAGAGAGATGTACAATAATTATCAATAACTGTCATTCCTAAAGACATTATCAATGATCTGAAAATTTTCTGTTAATGCATATTTAAATTTGCGCAGAGAGTACTATGTCAGAACCGATATTCTTTACGTAGTATAATCAGTATATCCGGGGATTTAAGTTTAATAATACCGCCTGATAACATTTACAAATTAGCATAATATCCCTCTCCGAAGATGTAATTCCTAATAATTAGATTACTTTTACATCTTAGTTGGTTGATAATAATAGCAGACTTTATGCAGTTGCTTGCCCTAATTATCATATTTCTTATCCGTCATTCTGAACTTTTTATTAGTTGCATTTGTCAACTATAATATTCTCGCACAAATATATATAAAGAGCATGATTTTTCAACAAAAATAAAAAAAGAAAATATCGATCGACCTTTTCGCTATTAACAATGCGAGAGAGAAAGAGAAATATACATGCGTATTAGCCAAATATTTGCAAAAAATTGACGATTTTGCGCGAGAAAAAAAAAACAATTTTTATGAACAACCAATTCTTCAAATAATGAATAATTTTTTTAATCGCAGGCATGATTGATTTATATTAAAAAATATTATTTTTAACATTTCAAGTATTTGGCAATTTTCCTGTGACTTTATTTTTACTTAAATATAACAACGCATGGAAAAAAGCAGTTGCATCCATTTTTTATATAAAATCACTCGGTTGAATTTACATAGATCGATTCCTCAGAAATAATTCATGTATACATATAAGAGTAAAGTGTTCAAAAAATAAGGCAACATATTTCAATCTTTTCATTTTTTATTTAAGATGCTGATATAAAAAAAATTAATTAATAATATAATATATATGAATACATGATCAATAATTATATATTTATATTTGATTAATAATTATATATTTATTAATAATATAATGATAATAATTATATATTAGTAATATATAATAATAGAGAAGAAAGCAACGATAATTTGGAAGAAAGATTAAGCGCAAGAGGACTGATGGGATCCACGCGAATAGAATTCGCCGATTCTCGTATCCGCGCAAAAATCCCATCAGAGACCGACTCGAGCTAAGCGACTCGACTTGTTAGACATAATTCCTTATGAGACACCAGGGTACTATACATAGGCGAGTATCATACGGTGGAACATACGCGATAAGAGAGGAGACATTCATTTCGGATGCTAATAATTTAGTAAATGGAAACAGAGAAAGCTAAGCTCTTGTCTAAGCGCAAAGACGAACTAAGATGACCTAGTCAGTTCGTTAATAGCGATTTATACAAGGATGATAAATCATATATGAATGTAGAGAAAGCATGAGAAGAATCTATTAACAATGATTCTAAGACAATCGATCGAACTCTTACTAAGCGGCTCTTATCGGAGCAGAGTGTGCACTCAATCGATACAAGATATGTACTCATTCGTATATATTCGCTCAGATTAAGTGCACACTTTGCTTTTGCCGAATCCGTGAGTCAATCAATTGTCTTACAATTATTATTAATGAATTCCTTCTTTCATCCCGTCTATTAGCTATACGATTCGCCACCCTTGATGTGAATCTCATATGAATCGCGTCTAACGAGTTAACTAGACTTAGTTCAATTTCGTGAGTAGAAGAGAGATCCTCTCCCACATTTCTTAGATTGTTTAGATTGTTAGTATCTAGAAGAAGATACCTTCTATCTTGTCACGTTTACCCTATCATATATGATATCGCTTATGGTATAGTACCCTAGTGGCTCATAACGAATCGTGGTTAACAAGTTCGCGTGAGTCCTAGATACGATTCTTGTGCGGAGATGAGAGTCGACGAATCTCATTTAATCCCGTCGATCGATTCACTTCTCTTCCATTTCAAGGTGATTCGAAGAATTACCGTTGTTTCCCGAATTTATCAACTCAAAACGCAATCATCCGCGATACGAGATATCTTATCATTTATTCTCGATCACGAAATTCGCACAGAATCGCTCATTAGAAAATAAATCGGACATTAGATTCCGATATCTGCGCTTGATTCGTCACGCATTATAATTATGCACAGATATGATATTTACGAAAAAATTTCGGCTTGTCAGATATTTTTTTAAAAAGTCTAGCAAAATATTTAAATATTTTTACAATTGAGAAGTAAATTGTAATCGATTGATATTTACTTGGTATCTTATATAAAAAAATTGAAATCTCTTGCAAAATCTTTCTTTTTTCTAACATTTTTTCCTACTTTTATATTTTGATCCGCAAATTATTCAGATGAATCGATTTGTATTAATTCAACTAAGCAATTATATTTAAAAAGAAAAGTTTAATTGCATTCTTTCGGCATCGTTGTGCCTAAGAGTAAATGAGATCATGGAAAGATAATTATTATTATAGCCGTACAACTTGTCCCCCTTCATCATTTTTTTCGATTGTCCATTCTCGAAAAAAGTCACAGTACATGTAGTGGATGGTTCTATTTCATAAAATTGAAAAAGAAAATATACCATTTCCTTATCGTTTTGTCTTTCGATGATTATTTTTAGAGATTATAACATTTGCTTTTGCACATTTTTCGTAAAATCACACTTTTTACATAAAGATGTTGACATTTTGTAAAAGACCAAATCTTTGTATATCAAAATTTTACAAAAAATTACATATACACAAAATTACATATACACAATTATATAAGTATACATATACACAAACAAATATATAACACGCGTTTTCTGAAATCTTGAAGCTTATTATTATATGAATCAAAAACACAATAGTTTACATTTTTTTCCAAAACTTTTTAGAAAGAATGGGCCTTACGTTATAAAATCCGTAACATATAATACATACGGTAGTACGTAGTAATGTGACATTTGTGGATTTACATGCGGCCTGTTCGTTACGTTCTCAAGCGGATTCATCAAGGTACGCGCGAGAACGGATAAACGAGAAAGATGGGAAAGGAGAGATAAGGTACGCCCTGGACGACGGAGTACCGCCCTCCAGCGAGCGCGTTTTATTTCGCTTTTTAATAAGGACCTCGTTTGGAACTCTAGGCTTTAAATAGATCAATACCTACGTACTTCATCCCTGGCAACGAACCCATCGCGTTTCCGCTCGCTTCAACCCCCTGATCACCCTTTTTACCTCGCACTCTTCCACTACTCTTCTCACCCCCTTGTTCCCTCCCCTGCCCTCCCGGACGCCCCCCTCCTCCTCCTCTTCCTCCTCCTCCTCCTCCTCCTCCTCCTCCTCTTCCTCATTCCACCTTCGCTCGCCGTCTCCGTCTGACGCACCTGTTTTCACCCTAATCCAGTATCTTCTTTCCCCTCGTTACGCATAATACTGTCTTTCTCTGCGTTTCTGTTTCGCCCCCCCCCCCTCCCCCCTTCTCCACCTTCTCATCCGTCCATCCCTACCATCGTTTTTCTTTCTCTTTCTCGCTCTTCCGTTCTCTCCTTCCCTTTTTATCTCTCTATCTTTCTCTGTCTCTCTTAACAAATCATCCGCGAGGGACCTACACCCTTTTTCGCGACTCCCCTCTATCTACTCTCTTCCCTCAGTCGCAGCACACGCTTATTTACAAACGGTTCCGCGCGCGTACAAGTACATTCTTATACGTGCATTTGTTAGTATGTAACGTCATGACGAATGTGTGCGTGTCTGTATGCGCGCGTGTCTGTTTCGTAAGGGAGCGAACGGTGTCACGTCCGTGTTGCGCGAGCGTGTGTGCACACCGCTATGTGTTTTTCATATTTCCCTCTATCTCCCCCCACCTAGAGCGTTATTCCAAAGCCGATAGCGTGTGCTGCGCCGAGAGGTAGGTGGCGGCCCGTTTTTTCCCATTTTCTATGCCGTTTCCTTTTTTCTCGATTTTTTCTTTTTTTTTTAAAGCTTTTTTTTATTTTTTTTTATTTTTTTTTATTTTTTTTTTAGCTACCGCACATCCCTCTCGCTCTCTCTTCGTCCGCTCTGCCCTCTCCGTCATGCTCCCTCTCTGCGTCGCGCCGCTCTCACCCTCACCCTCTCGCCGGCGTCGTTTGTCGGCCTCTCCGCGTGAATGGGCGAAATGTAGGTAGGTAAAAGCCCGTTTTCGCTTTCTATACGGCTCTCGGCGAAAACGAGAGTCACGTACGTTCCGGGGAGCACCACCAACGTTTCTAGCACCCGATATACATATAACGTGTATAGCTCGTGATTCTCCCCCTCCCTTTCCACACATCCACATCCCGTCTCTCTTGTTCGTTTTCCGCGATACTGTTCGTTATACTGACTAAATGCGCGTTATCTGCGCGCATAACGCACTTGTGCGCTTGCCATACGTGAAAATTAGAATCCGTATTTAACTCAATTGCAATTCGTTCCTATTATAAATAATTCTCAGATATAAATTCTTTAGATTTATACATATATATTTATTATTATGTTATTATTATTATTATTATTATCATCATCATTATTATTATTATTATTATATTAAAACTATTATATTGATTAATTAAAAATTTATTACGCGAAAAACTCTGCAATTGCTCGAGATACGACAGAAACGTCATTGACAATTCTCTTAAGGAAATATTAAATCCGATATTAAATCCACGAATAAATAATTCAAGACACTCTATATATATTGCCACAAACTATTAAGATATACATTATACAAAATATTAAAAAAATATTGAAATAACATTTGAAGTATATTTAAAACGGAGAACACGTATAGTACTCGATAAAATAATTTAAAAAAATACTTGAAACAAAAGCCCTGACGATTAAAGATTACGAAGATGATTAGAAAAAGGAGATCCCGGGAGATCGTTCCCTTGGTAAGGTCAGACCCATTTGTGACCTCGAATCGGGGTGAGAAGAATCCGGATTTCCTTCTCCGTCGCCGCGCCTCGTCTCCATCTATCTCGCCTCCCTCGCGCGCGCGGAGTCGTTCACTTTTTTTTTTTTTTCCTCTCCACCACGGACCTACGCGCCGGAAAGGGTGATTTGTCGACCTGACCTCGGGAACCGTGGGAGCGTCCTTGACCTATCGACGGCGGACACAGGACGTCGGAAAGTGGATGTCCCTATGCAGCGGACAGATTCCCTTATTGCGAACGTCGATTAACTCGTAACTTGTCGCACACGATCGATCGGCATGCATACACCATGAATCTCGTTCACGGAGGGAAAAAAAAATTGCGCCAGGTGATTTAGTTTTCTAATCTCCACCGATCCGAATGGATTATGCTTATGTTTGGAAGAATAAGATAAATGAAATGCAAAAAAGAGAGACGGAGCAATTTTAATTAATTCCATTTAATACAAGCCTTGGAAATTACTTGGAAATTAATGGAATTAGCGGAATTACTCGAAATTGTTAACGTCAGATTGACCTATATTTTACATTCGTTAGTCGAATATATCAGCCTTCCAATCGGTCTCTTTTCCTATCTTGGAATACAATAGAATAGATCGATTGACAAGTTTTGCGAAGATAAAAAGTAGATAAAAATTATAATGTCAAAATTAATTTATTCTATTATACGCTTCAGAATCATTATAGATAAAATCAAGTTTTCAAAATTGACAGGATTTTTGACAATCGAAACATAGTAGATAGTAAATGGATTGCACAAGTAGCATGCGGAAAATATCGCTCTTATATATTAATGACTAAATCTGAGATCACGTTATCATGTTGAAGCTTTTTAATCGATCGAATCTATCTTTACGCTCCCGAGTCGCGCGTAGAAAATCAGCGTAAAGGCTACGCGCAAAAAGGGAATAATGGACGCGTTCGGCCGCTAGACAAGGAAATGATGGCGGGCTCTACACACATATCCGCGAGCCGTATAATTTCCGCGAACCGCCGCAAAATCAATAAAAGAAACATTACATCGGCGGCTGGCAGTACTGAGCTTGGCACGGGCCATGGGATTGGATGGGGAAAACGAGATGGGAACGAGGCGCGCAAGCGTTGCTAGAAACCTTGACGGCGGCAGAAGGGCTCGGTAGCGCGGCTATTCGGCCACTAAAGGAGGTAAGAGGGAAAGAAGAAGAGAGTGACGGGAGTGCGAGAGAGGAGAGACGAAGGCGGGAATAGTAGGCGGCATGGAAAGCTGCCGGATGAGAGAAGCGAGTCTTATGAAATATGGCCTCCTTGCGGAGGAGCTCGCTTGTGTTCCGCGTTGCTGATGTGGCTGGCGTTTTGCGCGCAGAAGAAACGAGTTCTGAAGGGAGTAAGGGGGAGGGGAGAGAGAGAGAGAGAGAGAGAGAGAGAGAGAGAGAAGGATTTATATATTCTATTCCAGGATTAAAATTCCATAAAAATTCCGTAACAGCAAGCTCTGTTACGAGGATAACAAAAAAGTTTACTTTAATATATTCTATAACATAATTACATACAACATAATTATCTTACAATCAAAGCTGCAAGTAAAGTTAAGTACTAGTATATTCAAAGGGAATCAAATTGCATCAAAATAAATTCTCGTATTAAAATAGAGATATTGGTCTTCCATCTTAATAATTGGAGCACGTGAGGCTAACATGTAAAATAATATTGGAAGATTGATATCGCGAACAAAAATAAAAAAGATGAAAATGTACTTTTACCTTATTGCATTACGCAACATATCAATGATCGAATTCTCTTCTTGAAATTGTAACGTCGACATTATTCGATTAGAAAAGCGTATTTTTTTAATAAGACACTTTTATTCGGAGATATTAAATTAGACAAATTTTTAATTAATATTATATTATAATTCTCAATATGTCGTCTCTTTTGATCGATCGTAAAAAATATGTGGATTTATATATGCAAAACGCGTCTAAATTACAAGATGGTCCTCTATCATCACGGGTGGGCAGCGAAATATAGTATTTGCGGTTCGAGCGAGGCAAAGATCCTTTCACGTGATGGGGATCGAGATAACTCGCTTGACTATATAACAGTTTGGATTACGATGTAGTCGTACTTACGATCGAGAGAATTGATCGCGATAGAACGGAATTGGGACGTGGATGCAAGGCGGGAGGAAAAAAAGGGGATAAGGAATTCAGTTTTGTGCGCGCCGAGAGATACTAAGAGGCAGATACATCTTTTACCGTTAATGCGTTATTCAAACGATCAAGATTACAGAACGCAAATTCGTATTAATTTTCGATTGAAGATTAGTCACATATTGCACTCGCAATCGTCTCTTCGGTGTATATATTTTAGTTGCATTTTTAATTACGCGCGTTTTCCTTTTCCCGAAAATTTCATATTTTTCCTTAATTTTCACATATTTATTTTAATTCTTATTTTACAAAAATAATTATGATTACCTTATTTGTGAATCATGAATGTGTGCATAAATTCTTAAATTATTCTTTAGGCTTTAATGTATATTTTTGTTAATTTATAAAGCCAATACACACAAGTTTAATATCACGTATATATAAAAATGACATTTCAAGCGCTATATATGAAAAATAATAAATAGAGTTATGTATATATATATATATATATATATATATATATATATATATATATATATCAAATAATAATAAATAATAATAAATGTAATATTAAATCTTTACTAGGAGATATTTATAAAAGCTTCTATTCAAAATAGCATCAGCTGTCGACTAGCTTGATTATAAATATTGGCATTCGCCAATATTTTATAATTTTTAACATTAATAATTTTCAAAATTTTATTATTTAAATTGTGCTTCTATCAAGATCTTTTATCACCCAACAATTTGAGACTATATGAATAGATTTACAGGAATCTTATGTAGAGAGATTTTGGTTTAAGATCTTGTCCCCTTCGTGCAGCATCGAGAGGTTATTGCATCGTGGAGCCAGGCAGCACGCGAAGACCGCGCGCGAACTAGCCAGCTTGTTCCTTGCGGTCGGGGAGAGAAGTCGAAAACCTCTGGTGAACCTTACATACCCCCCACCATCGCGAGCGGGTCTCACCGACTCCTTTCTTTCGTTTCAGGCCGGGCCTGCTTTTTCTCTCTCTCTCTCTCTCTCTTGTCCGGGTTTGAGAACCGTGTGCCTAAAATGCAGGCTAGGTTTTCGGCCGGCTTCTCGCGCATACCCGCCCACCCGATATTCCCCCAAACCTCACCGGTCCTCACTCCAACGGCCGCGTTGTTAGGCATCTTCCTCTCGTTGCTAGGGCCCCGCACTCGATAAGCCTTCCCCCTACCTTCCCCCCCGGTCTTACCCTCCAGCTGCTTTTCTCTCTCTTTCTCTCTCTCTCTCTCTCTCTCTCTCTCTCTTTCTCCGTATGCTACCGCCGCCGAATAGTCCCAAAATGCATCGGTGCCTCCGCGTCTCGCTCCTCACCCCTCCTCATTGCGTGGAGGCGAGCAATGCCGGACCTCCACTTATCTCTTTCCCTCTTTTTCATTCTCTCTCTTTTTCGCGAATTTCTTTCTCCTCCTCATGTCTACTACCCTCTTTACGTTTCGGCGTCGGCGATGGCCCTGCCAGCCGCCTCTGCATCGGGTTGCTAGGTCCGTTTCTTTGCGAATAGAGTTGATGCATGTCTCGGATCCTCGTTTCACAGGAGGTTTCAAATCTATGCACGACAATCCGGTTTCTGTGCTTTAATTTGAATACATTACGATTGATCGGACTATTTCGGAGTAGCGAAAAATACGAATATTTATCGATAAAGTGTGTAAGTTGGCATTTTAGTGTTATCATCATTTGATTAAATCGTTCTTTTTTTTTTTATTAGAGTTAAACGATATTATTCTCTTGCATAAAGCAAACACTTTCCGCTTATCAAATAGCAAACATTATAACGCGACAAAATAAAGAATTAAGTAGATTGAAAGAATTTCTTCGAAAGAGTTTGTCGTCTCTTCTTCTTATACGATACCAATCAAATAATATTAAAATGAATCGTAAAGCAGATATAGTTATTTATTGTAATTATATAACAAATTATATAACGTCCTACATTTGTTAACAAAATAGATTTGTCCCATCTTATCCAATATGCACAGCTGATATAATATTTTACGCTTCTATTTCTTACTACAAATAAATTAGATTTGGAGATGTAAAGTTTTAAAATTCTAAATATATATTTCATACAAGCCATAGAGTTTTCAATATAATTCAATAAAATTGTAATATATGTGTGTGTATATTATTTATACAACAATAGTGTACTTGAGATATATATAAATCAGCCGGAAAATAATTTTACAATTATATGCTATGAGTTTAAAATAGTATAATATTGGTCGTTTTATATAAAATAATACTTAAAATATGCTGTATACGCTGGTTTTATTTCAGACAAATCGCTGAACTATGAAAGTAAAAAACATCATCAGCAATATTTTCGCATATATGTCACGTCACTGAGCAAGTTAGCTGCTAGTATAACAAGTTCGCAATAATCAAGTGTAATAATCTAAAATTATTAATTATCAGATAAAAAAAAAATATGCGTGCATATAATAAATTGCGCGTTGAGATATGTAAATCTTAACAATTTCCAAGATCAGCGGAAAAGAAATTATTATTTTCCAATCATTCATTTCGTCGTATTGATTTTTATGATTTCATATCGGAATAAAACTTTTTTGCTTTTCATTTATCGATGAAAATTAATATTTTGCAAGATATTTAGAAAACTTAGCCATTATTGATAAATATATGATATTCGAGAGAGAGAGATAGATAGATAGATAGATAGATAGATAGATAGATAGATAGATAGAGAGAGAGAGAGAGAGAGAGAGAGAGAGAGATAATGTAATAATATTATTGATAATATTCGAATATTATTCGGCGAATATATTCGATTCGATTGCAAGACCAGAATTCGTCAGAATTCGCGAGCTAGGCGCGGCCCTGTCTCATTGCTAGAGTCCCCCTCTTTCCACTTGGAAGGCTGCACCTAAATGCGCTATCCTGTCCCCACCAAGTGCATTCCACCTATTTGGGCCCCCCACCATGGCGTACCAGGCCGAAAAGTGCAACGGCCTAAATTCACGTAGAGGAAGGTAACAAGGGCCTTGGGTCTCTCCCACCCGGCCTGCACGGTGCAACAACCTAATTTCTAGAACCCTCTACCCCTCTCTCTCTCTCTCTTCCATTCTTCTCTCTCGTTCCATTCTTCGCACCTCTCTGATTCACTATTGCCACTGCTACCGCTGCTGCCGTTGCTGCCACCATTTTCATCTCACTTCGCGGCAGCATCTCTCGGTCCTCGACTTCCTGTTCTCCTGCCACTAATCCATCCAGTGAACTGCTGCTTCTGTCGGATCGCAGCTTGCTAGTCTGCTTACAATCGATCTATTGCCGATGAATGGCTAGAGCTGACGCCTTCCTCGTCTCGCCTCGCCCTAGTCCGCTCGTTCCCCACCGTGCCCTTCTTCGGCTACATCGGCCCCTCCGCCGAGCAGCCCGCTCCAAGCTCCAACAAGACCCGCTTCCATCCTTCGCCGTATTCTCTTCCTCTGCGCCGTCTCTTTTTCCCTCTTTCTTTGCTTTGCTTCTTCGTTCTTTTTTCCTCTCTCTCTCTCTTTTTTTTTTTTACCTCGGTGCAATCGTCTCCGCTTACTAGCGATTCGTGCATGCAATACGATCTCTCTCGTCTTGCTACGGCTAGCACGAAAGCGACTTTGCGCTTGTTCCTGCTCGAGGCATATCTCTCTCTCTCTCTCTCTCTTTTCTTTGACATGGGTTAGCGAGGTTTGTCATGGAAAATATCCAGCCAATCGCACGTGTGATCATTTGAGTGAAGATCGGGTTAAATCGCGAGAAATAGAGTTTAGTCTTCGTAGACAGATTATATATATAAAAAAAAAAAAATGCATGACATATCCGCACTATAGCATGTGCGACACGAGCTAAACTTTCTTTCAGACCCTCGTCAATTCAACTCTCTCAAAGAATGTCTTTCTCATTACTTAAGATCTTACTTTTCCCTTTCTTAAAACTTGCAATTTCTTATTATATTATTTTTTTACACACACATATTCTCTCTCTCTCTCTCTTTCACTTTGTTTTTCATTCCTAAAATGACTCTATATAATGAGATTACTCACAACGGTGTTATGTGACCGTTCTAGCTACGAATCATTCCTATGATACATTTCTAGAGCGCAAAACTCGCCGAGTTATCCGAGACGCTGCGTCCGCGATATGTAAATCGCGTCAGTGTAATAAGACACGAATAACACGTGCAATCGTGTTTAGATCGCGCTATGAGAGTCTAGTCTCGCGGAACTACAGGTAGCACAAATGCCCCGCGTATTGCAAAAATATTTCTCGCTAATATATTTCAACAATTTATGTGCTCGTAGTTTGAGATATTGGTACTCGAGATACGTAGCAATTTGAAAAACCTTGCAACTTTTATTATGTACATCCTTTATTAATCTCTGAATCTGAAAAATTGAAATTATAAAATTTACGATTCAAGAAATTAATGCATCTCACGTCAGTTGTACAAAAAGTCAACATTAGATCGAAGAGAATAAACGTTTTAGATTAAAGAATCTCCGATTCTTGATATCGTATTGTTGTATTCGTCCGACTGACATAAGTAGTGAAAACTTTTCTTACAGCAATATATATGTATATATTAGTATAAAGAATATTTATTATTTATATAAAAAAATACATATACTTCAAAAAAAAAAATAGATAAATGGAGAATTTTTATAGAAATTCTTTATTTTAGTGTTGCAACGAATGTTGTAAAAATTAACAAAAAAAAAAAAAAAATACTTGGAATAAGGAAAATTAATGCAACCGAAATTAATTGAGCAATGGATGAAAATCGACGCTCGACACCCAGCATACGAGATCGAGATAGAAGCCAATTCGCGCGTCGCCGAACACATACGCGAGCGCAAGTGCGGAATGCACTTACGTACTCGGGTACTAAGCCCCGAAACGCCCGAGGGTACCCATTCCGTGGGTAGCGGCATCGAGGACGGAAGAGAGAAGCTTGTTCTACCACGTTTCGCGAGAGGAGTAGAGAAGCGGCGAGAGAGAGAGAGAGAGAGAGAGAGAGAGAGAGAGAGAGAGAGAGAGAGAGGAAAAGGGAAGGAGGATAGCGGAGGAGGCGAAAGGTGCGGCAAAAGTGTTGCGAGCGAGAGGGGAACGGTGGAGGTTCGAATCATCCTTACACAAGACGACACGAGACAACTCTACGTTATCCCCTCGTCCTCTCCTCCGATATAGCGACTTTCGTTTGGATAAAGTCACCCCGCGGAGGTGCGCGGGGGAACCATCTCGCGAGAGAAAGAGAGAGAAAGAGAGAGAAAGAGAAAGAGAGAGAGAGAGAAGTCTCGAGAGTCGCACCGCACGCTTTCGAATTTCACGCGAAATTCGGTCAATTTCAGGCGCGGCTTGTGCACTTTGTGCACAAGACTGACGCGGGGCCAGCCCCGTTTTGCCATCGCGCGAGCGGACGGCTTCGGGTTTTTTTCCCCTCTCTCCTCCCCCACCCTCCCCTCCCGTCGCTGTTGTCTTACACACGGGAGGAATCACGGCGTCCTCGATCGGGGACCGGAGGCCCCGGATGGACCCGGGCCCCGCGCCGCGACGAGTGCACGTCGACGCGTTTTAGAGCACCGGGTGCGGTGGCGCGGACGCATAGAAAGAAGCCCCGGCCGTTGCACACACGCAGGTTTCCTCGCTCCTTCGCTTCGCGGTTCCCGCGTTTCGCGCGGATCAATGCCCCGGCAAAAGTTCTTTGAGCCGAGGACCACCTGCCCGCGAAGGGACCCGCCCAGAGCGCGCAAACGGCACCGGTGCATTGCCCCTGTTACTTGCTTCCAACGTGACTTTACTTGACTCTGACCGCGACTTTAGTCATTATACGGGATTTGGTGCCCTTTGTAGACCCGAATGTATGTGTGTGCATGTGGCGTGCGAAGGCGTCCGAAAGGCGTAATTCGCGCCTCATATTTTCTCCTTTCGCTCCTACTTCGCACGAGCGCTTTTCTTTTATATTAAAATATATTTTTTTATAAATTCTTTTTTTTTCAAGTATATGTAATAATCTTTTTCTATTTTTGAAGAACATTTAAAAAATTAGGAAAATATATCTTAGACTTTTCAACTTTATTTATACAAATAGAGAGAGAGAGAGAGAGAGAGAGAGAGAGAGAGAGAGAGAGATAAAAGCGTAAAATAGATTTTATTCTGAGATGAGCAGAAAAAGGATGATTAGTTTATCTATTTAGGTTTTTCTTTTACAAACATTTTGTATTTATATGCATTATCTGCTCAATGCATTATACTCATAATGAAAAGATAAAAGAAAGATATTGATAATATTTATGATATTAAAACATGTTCTCTTTCTAATATATAAGAATCTGAATTATAAAGAATTTATATACTCTCTTTTGTTTTAAAAATTTTTGCAGATATTTCACACCGGATTCACTCGATACTTGTGTAAAAAGAGCTAATGTCAGCTGCACACACAAACGCTTATCTCTCTTAGATCTAGGCGATAAACAGCTTCGGCTCAAGTGGCATATTTGAATTTTCGTTACGATGTGCAACGGCCCTGCTGCTAAAACCCTCTAGGGCCGAACTTGGTGCACATCGTGCGTGACTGCGGTGCGCGTGCAAGCGCGCCTCCGTGCTCGTTGCGTGTGTAGACGTAACGCGTATATACGCGTGTACATAGGCGTGTGCACCATGCACCGTCCGACCGGTTGCAGTGCGCCGAAACTTTATTTCCAGAATGTTTGATTTGAGAAAGAAATAGCGCTGACTCGTTTCTGCCTGTAAGGTTCTCGTCTTCGGCAAACTACATCGTATATTTAACAATTTCCCCGTATTTTTCGCGATGCAAGAATGTACTGCTGTGAGATTATTATTTTTTTCTTTTACCATTTTACGCAGATGCATATGCGATTCGAGAGAATATATGTAAATATAATGCGTCCTACTTTACTTACATTTTTATAGCATTTGACAGTATTTTAGCAATAAACCTTATCAAAGAAATATTATAAAATATCACGCAAAATAATTTTATCACGCAAATTAATCTTTCATATATTAATTTTAATGATATTATTCGAAAATGTCAATTTACCGTTTTCTAGAAGCAAAAGCATAATTGTAAAATTATATATATATATATATATATATATATATGTATATTAAGCTCATCGAATTTTTTAGAATTTTCAACGATTAATATTTTTATGATAGCGAGAATCATAATAAAAGTAAAAATAAAAATAATAGTTACAAAAAATGAAACTACATCTAATGTAACAGATTAGATGCTTCTGTTGCTCAGAAGACATATCAATCACATTATCTTTACCGCGAGATAAGAAATCTGCGCTGAGGAATCTCTGCGATTCGAAGCGAAACGTAGTTAGCGTGACAATCATTCTGCATGATGAAATAGAAACGGGAAGGAAAGGGCTGAGGAGGAAGGGGAGAAAGAGAGAAATAAAGAAAGAAATGAGGCCAGAATGAAAACGCACAGAACAGTCTCGGGCGTGTACGCTGGATGCAACGTGAATTTTGGCTCGGCCCGGTCACGGTTTCGTAGGCACGCTAAAAATTCCTTTTCGTTCTTCCTCTCGACAATTGTTTCGTTGCATCCTGCCGGGGCCGAGCTCTGCCGCAAACCTTGAGAGCGGAACGAACCAGGGTGCCGGCGTGTGTATCTGCCGAACGCGGATGCTCTCGTGAAACACGCGCGAATTAAAAGAAATTAAGGGAAAGCGCATCACGATGACAATGGAAAAAATGCATAATTTTTTTGTCAAGTTTTCGACGTTTATCAAATATAAAAGTCCCTTTATGACATATCATCGATCATATAAATGTATAAAATTTTGTTTAAGAAAAAAGTGCATATCGAAGGGCATATATATATATATATGCCTTAAAGTGTCATATCATGTTTCAATGATTATTTCGGATAGAATGGTTTAAGATAAGTTTGTATTTTTTTCAATTCCCATTCTAAAATTTTCCCACAACTTAGAATTTATATTCTGAAAAGTTATAAGTTTCTGCAATTTTCTCAAATCAAATATTTTTGATCTTCTGCTAATCAATCTTCTCTATGTTTTAACGATTAGACGCAATTAGATAATTAAAATTCTTGCTAAGAGTAATGTAAAATATATCGTAAAGGAAGAATGAAGTAAGAAATGTATATGAGATTGTGTAATTGTCTGTAAATTCTTTATTTGCGATACATATAATTACTAATTGATTTATGTGTATTTTGTGCGGATTAATAAATACAAATCTACTCGGCGAGCGAAAAGCAGAACGACGAAAACAGAGATAACTAACGACTTGAGTAAAAGCGATACATATCTTGAACAACGTAATATAACTTTCAATTCATTTATTTATATATACATATACATAATACTTCAAACGTTCTAGAAATTATCGAAATTTCATGTCAGCAATGAGCATTTGACGCTTCATTCATATTTTAAATTTTAATATTCAGCTTTGAATTATTAGACGCGTAATATTTTGAATAAAATTTTCAGGAAAAGAACAAATTTTTAGCTATATAAACTTTCAAATCGCAGTTTGTATGAATAAATCTACCCAAATCACCCATGTTTTTATGTCTTAAAAATCATTCTCGTATATTTCCGCTTCACATCGCGCATTTACACAAATTGTCGAATGTTTTTAAAATTCCTAAGTTTATTTTACAAAATGTATTTTCTGGACTGGTTATCGCATATATATATAAAATTTTAATTGCATATTGCACATTTCAAATTTTAATTGGTAATTACAGATGATAATAATTTCCTCCCATATTCCGCGATATACATCACCCGTAATGTATTCTCTATAACTTACGCTAGCATATTCTGAAAAATCCCTAAATTTGTTACACTTAATGCGCAATGATGATAATAATAATAATAATAGTAATGTAATTAAATGCTTTTACAAATATTTTACAATTTTTACCATTGTAAGCGTATCAGATAACAGTACAATTGTTAAATACCAACGTAGTTAATATAGCTTCCTTCATCATACTTACTTCCAAAAAAAAAAAAGGAATTTCGCAATCAGAAATACCTAAAATCAAATCGGATAAAGATCAGTCCCAAAGCAAACGCGCGTTATCATTCGCGTATATCGAAGCCCCTCCTTCCGCTCTCCTCCCTTCCTAACGCATTAATATCCGTCAAACGCGACAGTTTATCGAGCAATGGCGTACGGTTTTACGAGAAGGAAAAAAAAAAATGGAAGAGAAGTAAAGCAAAGAGCTGCTCGGGACTGTTGAGCGTGATCAGCATTATCGAATTAGCGCGATTGGCGTACGGTCGGAATTTCGCGATGGTTGCGCGAACCCGATGTGTTTGCATTAGCGAAGGCCGCCTGAGGGAATATTGCGTTTCGATTGGACATACACGCGCAAATCGCGGACGATAAATATTAATTATTTTTGTTTGTCTCCTATCGCGCGGCCCGGAATTAATAACATTTCGATCCCGCGCGCGCTCGCGCTCTCACGCTCTCAGCTTCCGTCCCCCGTGTTCTCCTCTTCTCCCTCCTTCTCCCTCCCTCCTCCCCAACCCTCCTCGCTCTCTCTCTCTCTCTCTCTCTCTCTCTCTCTCTCTCTCTCTCTCTCTTTCGCTCGCGAGTAAAACCATAACGCGAGCCGGCAAACGAATTGGTTAGCGCTCTCTCGGTACGGTTCTCCTCTACCTGCACATTAATGACGGACCACCCCCTCTTTGCTCGTCGACAAAAACGTTCCAAGTAACAGCGATGATGATGTCTCACCCGTGCTCCCCCCCTCCCCCGCCCTCCCCGCGCGCACACACTCTTTTCCACACACACACACCCCTTTCGGTGCCCCTCCACCGATCACCCCTCCCCCCTCTGTCCCCCGCTCTCGCGGGTGTCGCCGCCATCGTCACCGCCATCAACCCCGGGGAATACGTAACCGAGGTTACAATGATCGTCGCGCGAATACGTAATTTTCGCAAACAAAGTAGCCTGGCAAATAATAAAACGCGCCTGTTTACCTTGACCGATGTATATCTCCGGATTGCTGTTATGCTCCGGTGGGATGAAAATTCGCGATGGCAAGCCGATGCGTCGATAGTGATAATGGAGCTGATAGTTCGAGCTACCTCCCGAGTAAATGTGCATTTGTAATAATAAAATATAATGTTATCATTATCTTACAGATTTCCGACACTTTCAGTTATTTGAAGTTATCTTGTCTCTGTATTTCGTTAGCAGCTCATTGAGAAAGATGGTTATAAGGCTCATCAATTTTGCTTCAACGGGGCTATTAATTAATTTTTATTAATGTCTATTAATATATCGATGTATATTATTAAAAAAATATATTTATATTTTCTTTCTACCAATTTATAATTGTCCACGTGTATTTTTTTTTTTAGACAATTGTCATATTTTATATCTTTCACAAGACTTATTTTCACGTACTATACTCTTAAAAAGCATAGTAACTATATATGTAATATATACGTAATACATTTTAGGTAGTAAAAATTCTCACTACGTTTTTAAAATACTCAGCTTCTTTCGCAAATCACTCACTTATGCTTATCTTTTAGAATTATTTAATGAGATATATTTATACCATTATTAAAGCATGATTATTGGAACAGAAACATTATTACGACAACGTCGCTAAACATTTGATTTGATCTGGAAAAATCACTTTTCATCTAATTGCGTTCGATTCTCGATATATATATATATATATATATATATATATATATATATATATATATATAAAATATCATGTATTATTGTATAATAATAAAAATGACTGCGTGCGTGCGTGTATGTGTGTGTGTGTGTGCGTGTGTACAAAATGTAATGTACAGCGATTGCGTCTATGCGATACCAAAAATATGTACATACATAATAAAATACCTGCGTGTATTGTATAAAAATAATTGCGCGCGTGTGTGTGTGTGCGTGTGTGTGTATGTACAAAATGTAGAGTAACAGCGAAAGCGATTGCGTCCGATATACGATATATGTATATATGTAATAAAATGCCAATGTGTATTATTGAATAATAATAAAAATGGTGTGTGACGGATGTGTGTGTGTGTGTGTGTGTGTGTGTACAAAATGTAATGTACAGCGAAAGCGATTGCGTCTGATACAAAATATGTATATACGTAACAAAATACTTGCATGTATGATTGTATAAAAATGATTGCGCGCGCGCGTGTGTGTGTGTGTGTGTACAAAATATAGTGTAATACACAATGGAAACAGTTGCGTCCAATATCCGAAATATGTATGTATGTAATAAAATGACTGTGTGTATTATTATATAATAATAAAAAATGACTGCGTGGATATGCAAAATGTAGTGTAAGCGGAAGCGGTTGCGTTCGATTCCCGAAATATGTATATATATATATGTAATAAAATGCCAGTGTATATTATTGTATGTAATTTTTAAAAGTCTAATAAACTTATATTAATAATACAAAACGCATAAGTCTACTTAATGAACCTTCTTATCCATTCCTACACATCTCGTGCTATACACGCCTCTTTGTTAATTATACATTTTCTTGATAAGTTTTAAATTATTTAAATTTTAAAAAACGTAAAAATTTAAAATATTAAAATCCGAAAAAGTATCAGGAGAACATGATCATAAAAGAGGTGGCATATCAGGAGAACATAATCAGCAAAGATGTGACACAAATTAAAATTTAAAAAGCGCGAAAATTTGAAGCTTCGAAATCCGCAAAAGTATCAGGAGAACATGATCATAAAAGAGGTGGCGTATCAGGAGAATATAATCAGCAAGGAGGTGGCACAAACTAAATTTTAAAAAGCGCGAAAATTTGAAGCTTCGAAATCCGCAAAAGTATCAGGAGAACATGATCATAAAAGAGGTGGCGTATCAGGAGAATATAACTAGCAAGGAGGTGGCACAAACTAAAATTTTAAAAAGCGCGAAAATTTAAAGCTTCAAAATCCGCAAATGTATCAGGAGAACATGATGAGCAAAGAGGTGGCGTATCAGGAGAATATAACTAGCAAGGAGGTGGCACAAACTAAAATTTTAAAAAGCGCGAAAATTTAAAGCTTCAAAATCCACAAATGTATCAGGAGAACATGATGCGCAAAGAGGTGGCGTATCAGGAGAATATAACTAGCAAGGAGGTGGCACAAACTAAAATTTTAAAAAGCGCGAAAATTTAAAGCTTCAAAATCCACAAATGTATCAGGAGAACATGATGCGCAAAGAGGTAGAAAGTAAAATTTTAAGAAGCATAAAAATTCGAAGCTTTAAAATCCGCAAAGGTATAAATTTTTTTTTTTTTGTTTTACGAAGGAAGAGAAAAATGCATTATGCATTCCCACCGGTCGGTCTGGTGGGATATGCGGGACTCGCACCCGCTAAAAAACTCTCCCTGTAGGGCCAGTCTTTGGCCTCGCCGATTACACAAATTTAATTTCTGAGATATCAGGAACATGATAGGGAAAGAAGATGATACAAATAAAAACTTCAAAAATTTTGAAAACTCCAACTTTATTTTTTATTTTCATTTACAGTATAATGTAAATTGCTATTTAAAAATTAATTCTTTTTACAATTCATCTTTCAACTTTTACAAATGATCGCTGCACGATTTATAAACACCTATAAAAAACCATATAAAATCATATATATATATATATATAATATTTAAATCTTGGTAAAAACTAATAATAAATAGTTTCTAAATGAAACACACAAATATCTATTTCTATGATTATTTTTTATTGATTAATCTAATTTATAAAAGTTTTTTATTATTCTTAAACCAAATCAACTTTTTTACATATTATCATATATATTTTATACATTGCCGTGTACAAACACATATTTTTTTTCTATAGGTTTACATATGTTGCACTCGGCGTTTTCACAAAATTGCAAATGGCCACTTTTCGTATAAACAGAAATAAGCGTATGCGTGCACGCAGCTGAACGCTTTGAGCGAAGACGGAAGACACGCGTTAGGACATTTATTTTATCAACATAAAATAAATGATTACAGGAGTGTGGCTTGGGTGGGCGAATGTGTAGGAAGTGGAGCGAGGGTCGTTATAAAATGGTACGCAGAATGACGTTGAAAATTTACTTTTTATCGTTCAAGATGTTTTGTGTCGCTGAAATGTTGAAAGACAAGTATGTGAAACTATCTCATATCTCAAGCTTATGTTAGTTTCGATAAGAGGCCTTCTTATCAGCGACGCCAAAAATGATCTTTCCTGCGACCGAAACATTGAAATGTTTGAATACTTTAGAGATTTAATATACAAAACGAGCAGAGCGAGACATAAGAGATCGGATATCTTTCTTCAAGTAGCCAAATTCCGGGTTGTTGAATTAAATAAGATTAATAACTCTCACAATTATGTGGAGAAATAGAATAGGACGCTTTGCACAACAAACGCAAACGCACTGACAGTTCAATATCCCGGGTATCTTGATCGCTCGTCGCATCGTGCGCGGCTGTGCTGTGAAGAAAAAAATTCCTCAGAGACTCGTAAATTTCCTAATGCAAACCGCGAAAGCAAACAGATCCGCCGCGATTTAGTTGTCCTCGGCTTTATTTGCCGGAGTGCCGCGAGTCAGACTCGAATTGCGACTCGAAACACGCATCTGGTTAGACGGCTTTGTGAAAACAAAATCGTCAAATATAGAATTCTCTCTCTTTCTTGTCTATCTCGACGCGTTCAGTAACGAATTCAGTGGGGATCTATGAGAGTGAAGACTCGAGGTCTTCTTGATAAAAAAAAAAGAAAAATTGCTACAAATTTAATCAACTATACATGCGACATCCTATATAATTATTATATAATTATTATATAATTATTATATTATATTATATAATTATTATAATATATTTATTATATATTTATTATATAATCATCATTAATGTATTATATTAATAAATAAATAAATATATAAAAAAAATCGTAGAACATATTTGTAAAAAATCAAGTCACAAATATTATAAGTATCGTACAAAAAAGGAATAAAATATTTCTTTGTAAAAATACCTCACCTATTCTATACGGAACTTTTAGACTAGTGAATATTTCTCGAAGCAGTTTCTTTCTTTCTCTCTTTCAAATGCGAGATCCTCTAAAGGACCTGAAGCATGCGTTTCGCCTATTGAGAAATCCACCCACCACTGCTCCTCGCCGATAAAGTCTATCTACTAGTTTAGCCTTCTACTCTCCTCCAGCACAGTACGATCCATTTCTCTTTCGTATTAGACTCGCGTTACGGTCAGTGACGTGAATTTAGACGAAGGTCAAGACGTCTGGCCGCGGCGTCTCGTCGTAATGATTGTCTCACATAATGCCCGAGCCAGCGTGTGAATAATCACGTATGGACCATATAACGACCAACACGTACCGTTGCTCTCGCGCCTTTGGAAGGATAGGAGAGACAATAAGTGACATTACACGATCATACATATACATAATAGTGGATTGACAAATTGAGTAAAAAATGATAATGCTATCGCGACCTTCTTCTAAAAGTCATTTATTATTCTAATGGAATACGGCCCGCTTTATCTCGTATTTCGTAATGTTTTAATTTAAGATTATTTGTTTTTTTCTATATGATGGACGCGGCGCCGTTGAAAATGGCTATGGTTATCTTGTGCAAAAATCTGTTTTATTAAATCTCCGCGAGCAATATTAAAGATGTTGTAATGCCTTTATTTGTAAACAAATAATTCTTCAAAATCACATGCGAAAAGCTCGGGACGTAAAAATCTTTGAAGTCATTGAATTGCGAATTTAAAATCAAACTCTGAAATACAAATTAAGAATTTTAAACTCTGCGATATTTTGGCTACGCCGTAAAATAATCCGATCTCTCATTCTCAATTTTGTAATTTTTATTCGCGTAATCTCAGCGACTAGATCGTCTATAAATAATAATAATAATAATATATACTGTGATACATTAAAAAAATTCTTTCTGTACGGAGACTTATAACATCTCGTCAAAATATGAATATCATATTTTTTGCAGAATATTATATGTTAAGCATCTAATTATTTATTAGAGCGGAATCTCTGTAATTTCCAAAGATTCTTGCGACCTTTTATAAGAACTTTCCCTTCCGGTTCCTTTAACAAGGTGAAATTAAATATTTACGAAAAGAAGGAAGGATGCATCGATATTAAAGTACATCCTGTCGCATTAAGGTTACCATCCGCTGTTTCGAAAAACAGGTGCGCGGATACAAATGCATCGGATGACAAACGACCATACGTGACATTACATCGGATCGTATCGCTAAATGTAAGTATCAAGTCTTGCAGAACATTAATATAATATCTTAAAAGCAAAGTTAAGTAAATGCAATGTTCGAATGCACAAATATTGTTACAACGAACCCTTTTCCCTCCGTTCGGTGCCTTTTCGGGACACGTTCCGCATCGCGAGACAGATAAGCGCAGATGTTAGTCTTACCGCGCGACTTAATTAGCTGAATAACCGTACGTGATGTAAGTCATATGTGTAGAAAATTCAAGGCGAGCAGAAATTAGGGAAACGCGAAATATGTAAAAATAAAAATTTCGATGTGACATGGAAAAGATATTTCTTGACGAAATTGGATTCTATTTATATTTATATATATATATATATATATATATATATATATATATATATATATAATCTAATTTTTAAAGTGACATAACTACAAAGTTATTTAATATAAAAGTAATATTTGATTAAACGAGTCAACGGAAATTTATTTCCAACTTCAAATTATATGAAATTTATACCATCTTACTAGCTTTTTCCGATCTATTTGGAAATTTAGAAATAAAAATTATTCATAGATATTAATCTAATACTAATGTTTATTAAAAAAAAATACTGCTCTGATAAAATACTTAAGGGAATAAGATTCTCGCGGTTTAAATCTTGATGCGAAGCACTCTCCGCGCGATCTTCACCGTGGAAGGTTCCGTTATTCCGTGAGGGATAATTGAAAGCATTTCTCGAGACGGAAACCATTTTATATATATATATATGTGTACGATGCAACGATTTATGTTTATAGATCGCGGAGAGATTAAGGATATACGTACGTCACGTAAATGAAGGGAGAATTTCCTTTTTTCCTTTTCGTACAAGTGTCGCGCTCGCAATTAACGCGCGCGCTAATTAAGAGAGAGAATCGTCGATACACACGTACGAGAGCGCGTGCGCTTACAGGCGGGTAATTTCGGTTGTACACTCGACGTAGCCTCCCTAACAATGTTTCGAGGTATTCCCGAATTACCAAAAAAGGAAGTTCACATGGGTAACCAGCACGTTGCTAGGCTTGTATAAATGCCTAATTATAACTATCTTACATCTACCGCGCGTATTCGTGTATTATTATTAACCCCACGAAACGTACAAACCGACGTGTACGTACGGCTTGTTTTCGCATATGATGCGCTTAACAAACGTTCCTGGCCAAATTTGCAAGGATACGCATAATAATCGTCCATTAGCCAGTCATTTGCGTCCGGAAAGGCGGGTTCTCACGCACTGTCATCCCACAGAGCAACGCATAATCTCGTAGACCAACCTGCGGAATCGATCGGACCTCAAAAAAAAAAAAAAGAAAAGAAAAAAAAAACAAAACCACAATTAACATTCGACGATTTTATTAATGCATGAAAATATGCGCAATATTTTTATTTCCGCGATTCAAATCGGTATGCATATATTCTACGGATGAAAATTACATTTTAATTAAATAAGGCTCTTTAATAAGGCTATCAACTCGGTCTTAGTAATATTTATTTTCTTATTAAATCGCCTTAAATCGCGTATGCGTAGAGTGGAAAACAGCGAGAGAACATTTCTCGATGAATAATCGTATTATTAGTAAATTATGGAGCAATTATTATTCCAACCTTCACATTTATTATTTCAAATTCTGTTTCAGAGTAAAATACTTACCGACACTGGCACTGCATCTGTTATTATATTACTTCATCGTGCTTTGCAAAATGTATATTTCTCAGAAGTAATAACGATAACAAAAATAATATCACACGTAACAACTGGCATACTTTGACAAAAAGTTTCGCGTCTACATAACGTCAACAATTTTTTGCAATTAAGAACGGTTAATTTTAATGTGACGCAAAAAAATACAATCATACGAATAATTATTTGAAAAATTATCTTTACATTTTACAGCATTGTCAGGATTATTCCGTAAGAAATAATTCAAATAATATATGCTCGGATTTAGTACGTTTGTTCCATTAAATGCGAAGAATGGAGTAATTGCTCTTTTTCAAAATGTCGAAAAAATTTTCTACAAAATTATATGCATTATATAATCATTATATATACACACAAATTGAATAATCTCAAACTTTCATGTGAATTCTCTCTCGTAATGCTGGATCATAAACATCACTAGACATCTCGTGATAAGCTCTTCTATCACAGAGCAGACTTCCTTTTCTCATGTGTCTACTAGAATGTTGTGAAACAATATTGCGATCATAAATAACCACAATTTGTAGAGACGTCGTCTGTTCTCCAATCTCATTCAACATAAGAAAGTGGGAGAAAAGATTTTTCATCTTTTAAGTTTTGAAATAAGAATCAAAAAGACATTTAAGTTCATTAAGGTAAAAAAATAAAATATCACAAATACATATATCGATTGTGCAGCGATTAACTACAGTATAATGCATTCGCGTGGTTAAATCCGGTAACGCACGTTATTTGCGGAACGATGCCGTGAAAAATGCATACGCAAGTCTGAAAACCTTGTCCCCTGTGAGCCTCTTTCAGAAATTTCATAATGCATCTTGCATCATTCAATCGAAGAGTTTCAAGAAAAAGGATTCCAATCCATTCCCGATGTGTTTCAAACAAATTCCACCACAAGATTCAATAATATTGCCAAATATTCAAGAATCGAAATCTAATCTTAATTCTATGTGTATGTGCGTGTATGTGCATAATATCTCGAATTTTTATTATTTCGCGAAAGCGACTAAAATTTTCCATTCGTTTCACAAAAAAGAAATTAGAAATTAGAAATTATACAACTATGTATAATGAATCATGATATAAATCATATAATTATAAGAAGAAAACAACTAAGACATTTATTATAAAACAAGAAAGTAAAAGAAAATATCGTACTATAATTAAAATAATTATTATAAAATTAATTTCTTTTTTTACTTTGCACAATTATTAATATTCTAGTAGTTTCGAGATTTCTCAAATTTACATTTAGAAAATTGCGTTCTATTTTACTTACTTTAGTCGAATATTGAGTGTGTGTATACAATTATTAATTAGCTAAATAAAATTTGCGACATACCATTTCTGATAATTGACTAGTGTTGACTTTGTTGGGCAGTGCAATCTAATCTTCTGATTAGATAAACAGAAAAGAAAACGTGCAGTGCGAGAATGAAATTTTCTTGCGAAATTGTGTATCGAGCGATGAATAGGGTTAGCAATGTGGTATGTCGTAATTTCGCAACCGACGACTGAATACATTGCGCAAGGAAAAAAAAAAAAGATATGCCATGCAAGCAAAAAATTTTGAGAACAGGTACGCGCTTGCGTGATTAATGCGCTGAACGTGGAATTCCAAAAAGACACCGTCGAAATATCCCGAAATTGCACGAGAGAAGGACGCGCGCGCCTTTCCTGTTCCTGTATAAATAGGCCATCGCTAATATAATAATTTTCATAACGAGAGAATGTATGTACATTGAAATATATAATTTATAGCGCGATACATAAATCATGCGGAATGGTTTATGATAAAGGAATTTGGAAAGAGGAGAGAAGTTAATAGTCTGTGAACAATACATAATAAATTTTAAATAAACACTATCGCCTCTTATCGGATATAATGTTGAACAGTGGGCGAAATGCACGCGCGGTAACATTCCTGGTAGCTAAAAATTTTCTTCATCTCGGCAAACTATTTCGAAAATAGCCGCCGGAGGGAGAGAGAAAGAGACGGGGTAAACGCGCAAATGCACGGATCGAATATATGCGGACGCGCGATGCGACGGATAGACGCGTACATTATATTGAGACGAATGGACGTGAAGAGACGGGTGGATAGAGGATGAAACGAGAAATAGAGTAGCGTGGCTCGCGCGAAAGATGGAGGGGACGAGGGTAGAGAGTGGCAGCAAGAAGGGCAACGGGGGAGGGAGGGGACGAGGACGGGGTAAAGGCGAACGTACCCTTAGGAAGCAGAAGAGATGCAGCAACTGCGTGAACAGAGGGTGGAGGGAGAGGGAGGGAGGGAGGGAGGGAGGGAAGGAGAGGGTAAGGAGGGGGGGGGATGCAAGCGCCGAAGCGGCACAGAAGGTGAACGTCCAAGGGGCCAACCTGTTCGAGGTTCATGGCCCCCGATCGACTAGCGAATTCTCTTGCAGGAAGCCATTCTGTCCAATCCGCTAGCGTGCCTCGTGCAAAGGACCCGCCGCACCTTGCTCCCGGGACGCCGAAATTTTCGAATAATATCGGAGCGCGTGGACTCGCGGGACGCAAGTCTTATCCTTGTAGATTTAACTCTAGATTACTACGCTCGATCGGTTTCAAACGCCTTTGCAAGGACTAGATAAACGTTGGATAAATAAATCGCAATTTTTGAATCCGTATATGCTACCCTCGAAATATTTCATTAAGATACTATAACGTCATGCGTGTGATGTCATGCAATAAATAATTTACGATTAATTAGAGAAATATTTTACAAAATATTAAAATACACGGAAGATATTAAAAAATAACTTAATACGTACGGAAAAGATTTAATGAAAACTAATGATCGATATATATTTAATTTATTCCGGATATATCATTTTATTTTATAATTTCAGCATGTTTATTACGTCAGAATAAAATGAGGAAAGTATGTAACATGTTCAATATATTAAAACAAGAAGAATATGTTTGCAACTTTAGCACGTCTTTATCGTATTTAGCATTGCTATCATAACACGATTCGCGCGACAAAAGAGTTGACTTTCGAGAAAATTTTATTTTCTACAAATATTCCGGGTATATAGAAGGATCAAGGTTTAATCGACAAAAATATTACTATAAAGGATAGTCAATATATATATATATGTACGCGTGAGAAAGAGGCAACAAATGGAAACACGAAAGCAAAAACTTGGCAAGATTTCAAAACCGGAAAAATAAGCAAAATCATTGACATGCGTAATTAAGTTGAATGTAATCTTTTAAATATACAGACATTTCGACCGCAAATGTACTTTTTCTCACTATCAATCAATAGTTTTTATTACTAACAATATATTTTTTTAAATTTTTTAATATATTTCTATGACGTTGAAAGATCTTCAAATCACTTGCTTTTTTCACAATAAATTACCTTCTTATACGTCATTGCGTACGTGTCATGTTTCTGGCAATAATTATGAAAAATTAATATAAGAAATGTTTTCTTCGCCGAGAGAGAGAGAGATGACTCCTCGCGTTTTTTGATTATTCTCGTCAACGATCATATCGCGCGATCGAGCTGACGCAAAACGCGCATAGACCAACAACATATATACATTTCGTTCTCCATATAAACTATAATCTTATCTCTTGCGTTACTCGGAACACAAATATCCCGCAATATGCGTGAGACGGCGGGATTAATAGTATCGCGACGTTATTGAACGTCTTTTAGAGATTAACGATTTCGATACACACACGCACGAAGCTCGTGTGACGCTCTATCAACATATTCGGCACATTTGTCAGTGGGACAATGACGACTTTTATGCGTAAAAGAATTTTTATATTGAAAATCATCTCACGAAATTTCAAAATGCCGGCAAAACGCAGCATCAGATGCTTCAGTGTCGCTCGCAGATCCTGTTCTCTCGATTCACCTTTCGAGACGTTGAGAAAATCAGCGTTCGCGACAACTCTCCTTAGAGGAGAGAGAGAGAGAGAGAGAGGAGACAATAAGACGACGGTCGCGAATTCCTGCAGATTCGAGATATTGCGTAACAAAGTATACGGCAACCGGGCGGTATTCGATATAGTGGCGCTTGCATCAGGCGCGATGATGTCGTATCTCTCTCTTCGTCTTTCTCTTCGTGCCTTTGTATGCGGCCAAGGTGAATCAACATATTCCGATAATTTTCTTACTAATACCTTCGTTTCAAAATATAAGTACAAATAATAAAAATTATCCATTATGTTTAGAAATTTATCAATATGCATCGTTAACATCCTCTCTTTTAATCTAAATGATATAAAAATATTTCACGACTATTATATGTATATAATAAATATCATTTTCTTATTTAACATTTTTCTTTAAGCACTCACTATTTACATAGGAAAGTTGTTATGTTTGTAATGGAGAGATTTTTTTTTTCAAATTTCTCTTTCTCACTAGATTTATATTTTAAAATAAAAATAGCTATTTATACGAAAACATTACATCTGAATTTTTGACACTTGCTCGCTCTTCGATCAAATCAATTGATACTTATCGCGCACATTCTATATTAATACATCATTAGCGGACTATCATTTGTTATCTTACCTACCGATCTGTAATAATTTGCGTAATTGAATACAAGCCGAGGGATTACAATTATCATGTATTTTTTCGCGAATGATTTTTACCGTTCTTTAATCTTCTTTAGAATAATCTGGCTTTGTTTATGGACTTTAGCAAGAAAAAGTAACGGTAGGTCATTCACGCTGTCTGGCAATTGTCTGACATAAAAGTTTAGACCAAGTATGACGATCGTTTCATATCGCGCATTTAGAATAGCTTTATATCAAGCTGAAATCCGAGGGTCAAGTAGATTACTATCTCGCGAGTCATTTGCACATTTCTGTTTATTTGCTCTTAATTGACCACCTCATTAGGTACGACAATACACTACGATAAGCTTGAAGCCGCAATCTAATTGCTAGTTAACACATTCGACTCTCTATTTCTCTCTCTTCCTCTCGTTCTTTACTACGATATGATAAATTCTACGCCAAAGTTTTAGCTTGTTGTCTTATTATATGATATATATATATATATATGATATTATTGCGGATTATTTTTAAAATGCTTCCTAAACTGTAGTTTAATTAATAAAATGAGAAATTTTTAATTAAAATAAATTTAATTGCAAATTTTTGATTTTATCAAACTATAAAATGTAATAAAAAATATTTTAAGTACTCATTAACTCAATTAAGTATTTTTATACATTATTAACAAAATAAATTTCCTGTTTAGAAGTGCTGAGTGAGAAGTGAAAATATTATTCGAAAAAATGTCCGAGTGAAACGAAGAAGCAGCAATATTATATGTAGAAAACAATGAAGGAGACAATTATAGAAGACACAATTTTCGTCTTTAATTGTCATCTGCATGAAAATCTGAAAACTAAAATTACGTATTTGATTACTTCTTTATATTTCATAAGCGCTTCTTGAACTTTACAATTGTTATTATCGCATATTAGAAAGATGTACAGTTTTTCATTCGAATTTAAAGATGCAGTTTACTCGATATTTTCGAATGTTTTGGTAATTTTTGTTCCCTTGGAATCGCCAATGTTTTACGCCCGTGCATATACACACCTAAAATGATTTAAAATTTTTATTATTTCGCCGATTAAATCATCGGAAGAAACAACCTATGATCGTATCGTAAATAAATCAATTAAAAATTCTCTTTTCTCTCTCTAAGCATTTCGTGCAAATGGCACCTTAAATGATTGCTTAATGACGTTCGCGACAAGCGTCTTGACATTGCCAAATCCTCGGGCTCGAAATCCCAATGAACAGCTAGCGAACATCGATCGAGCGGTCTGCTTGATTAAACGAGTGAAGGACGGCAATCTGCATTCGCCGTTTATCGCTCTAATCTAAAGAAACATTCGGACACAGTCGACAAGGAAAACACCTTGCAGTATATTGACACAGATGCATCGGAATTATAAGTGATGTCAAAAAATATTCGTTTATAGATTAATACTGATAAAATCCGTTGATCCGCGAGAAGAAACCGAATTAACGAATGAAAAAAAATATATCATTACCGATTACGCCACGCAACGCTGGTCATTTCAAAGAGTTTCTGTCTGATCTATGAGGAGACCGAAATGTTTTTCTCTCGCATCGCCGTGCCAATGACGATATATATCTTTCAGCTTACGCGGCCAAGTCGCTTTTAGTGTCGATAATAATAAATAGTTTTTTTTTTTTTCATCTATCTCTCGCTCCTTTCTCTCTAAGAAGATACAAAAGATACTCTAAGAAAATACAGAAGTCTCTCTTAAAAGATACAGAAGATACTTTAAGAAGATCTTTTACAGATTTAGGTAGACAATCTTTATCGAGGGAATGAAGATATTAATTTAGATTCTTGACAGATGAGATAATTCCAAAAATCATCATCGAGACAGTATAAGCTAATTTAATTTTTCAATTGAAAGAAATATTCACAATGCAAATTATGATTTTTACAAAATGAGATAATTTTTTTTTTTTCGAGTTTTATATGAACATAGTTATGATTTATTTTTATTAGTTCTTCCTACATTGCTAATAAATTGGTTTTATTCACTTTAAAACAGAGACTCTGGAAGATAGATTGACAAATTTGCGTTTAGCCGTTTTATTTAAATCATTCTTTAAAAATGATTCCGTTATTTAATAATGGATACTAATGCATAATGTTACGCGCATAGAAATACGTGTAAAACAAACTTGATCGCATTTATACGCGACTAAGCGTACGTAAGTTTGCTTATGGAGAGGCTAAATACCAGACACGACAGGGTGGTAGTATAGCTGGTAAGAGGAGGAGGGCGGGAAGCAAGGCATAGTGTCGGCAATGTCAAACGTTAGAGAAGAGGAAAAGAGGAGGAGGAGCAACAAGACTTCTTTACTTGATTTCGAGAGCTGACAGCGGAGATGAGACGAAACGGGACGAGAAGAACGAAAGGAGAAACGGTGGAGCGAGAAGATAGAGGAAGGGCGAGGGAAAGAAGCTCGTAAGGGCGCAGCGAAGGGTGGATAGGAAAAGACAAGAGACGAGAAAGAAGTCAGGAACGAGGCAGCATCGAGCGGATCAATCAAAAGCAAAGAGACAGATCGAGACAAGATGCAGATAGAACGTCATGGAATCAAGGCATCCGATCGAGGATCAAGGAATGCAGGATGCGGAAGGAGGAAGGAAATCGGTCGGATCGAGGAAGATCGAGCGAGATAGGAAGCAAGTGAAGACATGGACGAAGGGTGGAACAAAGATGAGGACGCAGATGGATGGATCAGGAATGAGGACTGGAGGAGAAGGAACGAGAGGAGGAGGACGGAGGAGGAGGAGGAGGAGGAGGAGGAGGAGGAGGAGGAGGAGGAGGAGGAGGAGGAGGTGGAGGGAGCGTCTGGTGATACGCGAGGGGTGCCGCGGGGGCTCCCGTAATATGGCAGGGGGAGGGGAGGTAGGGGTTGCCGTCCCTCTCGCGGCGTCAGCCCCGCCAACGTGGTACGCGCGAGGAGCGGGGGCCGAGTTAACCCCTCTCCTCGCGTCGCGAGGTTCCTATGAATTTTGCGACACTCAATAAAAAGTGGTTCCACGAGGTTAACATTTCGGTAACTATACCCTCGCCTACCCGAGACACGCACGCACGCACGCACGCACGCACGCACGCACGCACGCACGCATCGTACGACGACAACGACACGACGACGACGGGCAGGATCGGACGGACGTGTTATATATGTATATACTTACGTGCATACGCGTATATATATATATATATATATATACGATCGCATATATACTCGCTCGCTCGCTCGCGCTCTTCCTAGCTCACTCCCTCTCTTTTTCGTGCACACAGGGTCGCTCTTCGGCGTACATTACGGGGCCACGCACGCACACGCGAGGGTCCGGCACATACACGCGTGTGTGCAAGCGGGCGGCACACGCTCGTGTTAAAAACGAGGGAAGCGAGAGGGATATAGGAAGAACGGCGAAGAGGGAAGGAGAACGAAAAAGAGCGCTTCGTGCAGATATAGAGAGAAAGAAGGAGGGAAAAAGAGAGAAAGAGTGAGGCAGTGAGAAGGAAGGAGCGAGAGAAAGAGGAAGAGAGAGAAAGAGAGAGAAAGAGATAAAGAAAGAGTGAATCGTATACACGCCCGCGGTCGCGCGCGCTCACGGGCACTCGGCACGCATACATGCACGGCGGGCGCGCACGCATACCACAGGACTGCCGAAAAAACTGCACGGGAGAGGCGCAGCAACGGGCAAACCGAACCGCGCGCGAATCAAGTGCTTTGGCCAGTCGCGTTCCCAATCACTCTACGACTAGGTAGTCCCCCGGTGTGTGTCCCAAAAGAAGCGGCGAGGAGCAGCTGGGTCCTTCGGTCCTCGGACGCGGTCGGCGCGCAAGATAATACACGCAGGACATTCTAAACGCGCGGACACATCGTCGTCGTCGTCGTCATCGCTCGCTCGCTCGCTCGCTCGCACGATCCTGCGGCGCGTGTTAACACACATAAGGTGGAATATTTTGTCCCATCCTCCTCGAGGTCTTAGGATCCTTCCACAATTTTTTTTTCTCTCGTTCTTTCTTTTATTTTTTTTTATTTTTTTTTTTTGTTTTTTTCCATTATTTTTTTTTTCGCCACGCGTTTATCTGTCTCGCGTACTGCGCGTTCGCGCGGAATAGTAACCCGGTGGCGCATCGAATCGTCGGCAGGAAGGAGTGTGTAATTCCTCTGTTATAACGGAGAGGACGACCTCGCGTGAAGGACAAGGCGGAAAAGCAGTGCGCGTCCATGCATGTATCTACGGGATCGCGAGTACGCGTTACGGTGATCCAGTTACGCGGGTTGTACACGAGAAGAAGAGGGAAAGGGAGACTCCTCGAAGAAGAAGAAGAGAAACGATCCTCGGTCACGGTGTGAAGTGAGAGAGATGCTACGGGTATAATATACGCTCCATTAAATTACGTCCGTTAAATCACGACGTGTTCTTATAATTGACAATCAGCGGCGTCGTCTTGAAAAAAAGTATCGAAGAATCCAAAGAGAACCACGATCGACGGGGAAACAGTCCTGACGAGCGGAAAAAGAGAGAAGGAAAGTGTCGCCGCGTCGTTTCCGATGACGAGTTAAAGAGGAAGAATGAGAAGGAGTTGTAGCACGCGAAAAGTCTAATTCTTTTTTCCTCTCGATACGGTAACGTACGAGATCCCGAGTGAGACAACGTAAAAATTCGAAGAAAACGAGTCCGCCTGTCATCGAGACTCGCCTAGTGAATAATACCAACTGTCATTGTAGAACTGTTTCGTTCCTTCTGCGAGGGACTCGGCCGATTTCCGTCGCCGGAAGAGAATCGTTACGGTACGGTTGAAATCAGGCGGCATCAAGAGAGTGACGTCTGACTTGAAAAAAAAAAAAAAAAAAGAAAAAGGAGAAAGAAAGAAGAAACGTAAAGGAGCGAACGCGACGTACAGACGCGTCTCTCTCTCTCTCTCTCTCCTTCAACGATAGTTTCGGCGCGACTAGAAGAGCGGAAGTCGGAGCAAAGGCTCGACGTGTAATCGTCGCAGTCGTCGCATCGGAATAGTAGTACGACGGGGGCCTATAGCATCAACGACAAGGACGCCGGGCAAAGGAGGTCCACACTTCACTTTTCGCTTGACGATCAAGGTACGTCCACAGCTGAGACCGGTGGCCTTCGGCCGCCTGTGCGCGGCTTCCACGGTGTACGCGATCGCTAGAGACAGAGGAAGAAGTTTGGGGAAGACAGAGAGGGAGCGAATGGAATAGAAAGAGATGATGGCAGGGAGAAGGAGAGGGAGCGAATGAAAGAGAGAAAGAGAGAGAGAGAGAAAGAGTAAAAAGTTTAGGAGGGGGTACTTAAAGAGGGCGATCGAAGGGTAGGGGAGGAGGGTAGAGAGGATGGACGGAGAGAATGTGCGAGGGTTAGAGCGAAAGAAGGAACGATAGAGGGGAGAGGGAGGAGGGCGCGAAAGCGAAAAAGAGTGCGAGAGAGTTGAGAAAGAGAGAGAGAGAGAGAGAGAAAGCGAGCGCTTGCATGTATCTGTCGCGCGAGTCATATAGCGGTACGCGTGCATGCAAAATACGTGTATGCGAATTCGCGACGGTGTGTGATGCGTGTGCATACGCGTCAACACGCGAGAGAGTGTATATCTCGCGCGTTTGTAAACGCGCACCAACACACGCATATACGCGCCGTCCGTCGAACACCTAGTTAGCGGCAGCTAGTAGATAGAATACGTGCGTGTGTCCTTTCATGAATCCCCGACGCGTACGGTGACGTGTCTCGTATGCCCTTGTCTATGTATGCCAGACGGCAAAGGTGACGGCGTCGGCGGCGATGGCGGTGGCGGTGGCGGTGGCGGTGACAGCGGCGGCGGCGGCGGCTGCCGCGACGACGCCGGTAGAGCGGCGGTGTTAGCACCGTTTGGACTGGGTGCCGGCTAGACTCGCGCTAGACGAAGATAATGCCAGACGTTAGAGAGTGCTTGGTACATGACGTAATCTCTATCGCTCCTCGCTTCGCTCTCCGTGCGCCGCGAGAGGCGCTCGAACCTCGTTTTGTCTGTCTCGTGCGTCTCGCTCCGGGGCCGCGCGGCGACCGTGCCACGGTCGCCGCGCGTACGCGCTCAATTCTACGCGGTTCACTCTCGTTTTCCATCGTACCACGCCTCGTCTGGCGCGCGGAGCTCTCTCTTTCTCTCTTTCTCTCTCGCCGCGCGTGCGAGTAATCGGTTTTTTCCTTTTTTTTTATTTTGTTTTTTTTCCTCTTTCTCTCTTTTTTCCCCTCGATTTCACCACGTTGCCGCGCAAATCGTTTTATTTGTTCTTTTTTTTTTTTTCGTTCACTAACTGCGGGCGATTACGTATTTTTTTTAGGTCGTAGGATTTTAATAGCTGCGAGTTTTGGCACGGTATCCGTGCCATGTTTCGCGCAAGGACATTGATTTTTTTTTTTTTACGCGGATGCAAAGGAGACGTTGGGAAGAGACCACGTGTTAAGTCACGCAATATAAATCTATAGATTAAGAATCCTAAATCTTTTGACGCATTTCACCGCTCAAGATGATATTTCTCGCTCGCACCTGCGTAGCGATTACTTCTTCAAATCATACTCTTTCCATCGCCCTATTTTTACGAGTCGCGACGCGACTTAGGTTTGTTGCACGACCGTGCAGCAAGTTGAAAACAGCGCGGAACCTAGGTATAAATAGATCTCGCGAACACATCGAACGTCAAAAAGAAAGAGAGAGAGAGAGAGAGAGAGAGAGAGAAAGAAAAAAAACCGTAGGAAAAAACACGACGCGATACGATGGAGAGAGACAAAGAGATGTCCTCCCCCGGGAGGGGAAGCGCGCGGCGGAACCTCTGGTAAAAAATAAGAAGCGACTCGATGATGATGCGAACGTTCCTGAAAAATTTAGCCGCCGCGTGCATTCGCTACGTATGCGCTTCGTATACGAGAGAGATGCGCGCGTGCGGCGTATATATACATAGCGATAAAACTTCCCCGGTGCAGGGGCGATTCTCAAGGATAGCCTCGGACAAAGCTGTGGTGCCTCCGCCTAATCTCTTTTGTCAGCGATGTCTCTCAATCGCGCGAGAATCGATATTTAATTCTCACGATTACTACGAGTTCTAACGTTTAATCAAATGAACTTGTACGACAATATCGATTGACAAATGTTTATCCGATTACAATGATAATCCGAATAATACTCGATTAACTCGATGACAATAATCTTGCAGTCACTTTCTCTTTTTCGACATTATTACACTTTTTTTTTTTTTTATTTGTAGCGATCTTTTGTATCTAAGTATCATATTAATTTTATTTTAAATTTTATCTCGATACTTTTCTCGCAAGCTTAATCCGTTGTTTTTTAATTTGAATATGATTCGTTGACATATATTAATATTTTTATCGCCTATTATTCTTCAATTATCAAGTGACTTTATTGCGATAGATAATTGATATATGATGAAGATAATTTAACATAATTTTCTAAAAACATGACTAAATCCGTGGAGATCCGCGAAGATTTTTTTTCGTCGTTCGTGGAATGGCGCTTAACGTGATTAAAGCAAAAAAAAAAATTTCTCGCGCACATTCCAATTATCACAGAAATGACCGTCGATCCTTATTGACTATTAATTTGTAATGTAATTAGCTCGAGCGCATATTTGCCCGGCAGCGTTAATACATTGAGGCAAATTAGAGCGATGCGATGGCCAGTTTAATTTTCTCGGAAGCACCTGCATACGAGAAAAGGGATGTATCCGATAACGGTGTGTTCTCCTTGAACCATAACGGACGCTGAATCTCACCCGTTATTCCACCCGTTCTTCTCTGCCCCCTCCCCGCCCTTCGCGTCCTTCTTCGAGATTCTTCGCTCTGAGAATTATTGGACGACGTAAAATGGCAGTGCCCGATCTATCTGTTCTTATTTTCTAACACGCATATAAAATTTGCTTCCTTCTAGAAACTGAACGTATAATTTTGCATAATTTCGTAATAATAGAGAGAAATATCAGTAGCGTTTTTTTTTTTTTCAAGATAGAAGAATAAAAAGCAACTCGGATGAAAATATATATCGAAACATATTCTAGTTGTCTATATAAAACAAATAATTTCTTTTTTTTTTTTAATCTACACATTAGCGGAATTATAAAAAGAGAAGAAAATACGCTTATAAAATTTAAAAGTTACACAGAGAGAGATAAAACGAACCGATAAAATGGACCTCCACTAAAAAAGAATCATAATGATTATAATTTAGATAAAAATTATTCACGTTCACCTTCTTATGCATCAAATTCAATACATATATTCTCTGTAAAGTTTACATGTCGATTCCATGTACGGTTTATTCGATCGCGTTTGATTTATTGCCAATGATATTTCGTAGAATTATCGACAATAACGTCAGCGACAGGAAGTCTTATCTCGCGCGTAGACGCGTTAACTTGAGAAAAAAACAAAACAGATAGTCGAATTAATACGAGGATAGAGAGAGATGAGGCGATTGCGTAACGTCAAGTCTCGCGTAACATTAAAGACAAACTAACTTTATCGCGCGGGCTAGAGTGCGAGATTCTACGAAATAGAAGTATAGTTTGTACGTGCAGGTATGCATACACATAATACGAATCGGTCGATTAGATTGTACGCCTAGTAACTAGATTACGTCTCGCGATGACCGCCGCCTTATCTGCGAAATTAGACTCCGAAGCAGGCGAACGCGTTATTTAGGCGCGACGAACGCTCGCATGGAACGCGTCTCGGTTGGAAAACCGCCGTTCACGTTACAAGACTGATACGTCAGTCTACAATAACGATGCTATGACACTATCGCGTATTTTTGGTACTGGATCATTTATCTTGGACATTACCTGATAAGTAGAGGCGGTAACGATGCTTCGCTTGCTCCTTATGCACGTTTGTTATTTCAGGATTCCCTGGAAAAATATGAAAAATTTAATAATTCTTTGTATCTGAAAAAATTGGAGAAATTTTCATAGAATTTTAATGAAACGTAAGGAATTTTTTTAAAAATTTATAATTTTGCTCTTATATTTATTGTAAGCAATCGATAATCAACCGATTTGAGTAGAGGCACCCTTGCATTAATTTCTATTATACGCCATAGAATTATTCTCGCTGAAACAACGTTGATTATTTTTATCATTTTAGTTTCGCAAGAGAGAGAGGAAGAATCCGCGTTTTATTATCATGAGTAATACAAAAAAAAAAAAAAAAGACATTCTAAAGCGAGTATATACGAGTTTAAAGGGCGATCTCTATCATGCGTGATATCATTCTATTAAATTTAAATGTTTTCCTAAACGCGCGCTTGCGGGAATATCTCCGCGATCGATAAGCGATCGATGCTGTCCGGGAGAATGCGCGATAAAGTTAACAAAGCGAATTCATTCACCGACCCGGTCGAACGCGCGAGTCAATCGAATGAATTCCGTGCGCTATTCACCGATACAAGACGCCCGATTGAATTGTATATATATATATATGTGTACTGCGCATGAATTTTCAGGTGCTGAGGTTCGAGAGTATATAACGTTTTACATGCCGCGCGTTAAAATTCGCACCGGTTGATTCCGCGCGACGCGCATACCTTGAGAAGAAGGTCGCGACGAGACTTAACTGATCGGATCTTACATTACAGACTTTTGCTATTGCTTTACGAGAAAGACTGTTTATAAACATACGCGGCAAAAAGTGTGAGGTAATAAAAATAAAAATATTGTATTTGGGAATATAAATATTGTATAGGGGGGAATATAAATATTGTATATATTGTATAGGAAGGAAATATAAATATTGTATATATTGTATATATTAAGAGGAAAAAAGATGGCCGTGAATTATCATGAAAAAAAATCATTTATCTCCTTAATCTTAATCATAAAATATTATCTGTATTACTCCTTGTGGAAATAATTTGCGAATAAATTAAATATTAATCCTTTGCGGTAAGCGATATTGCGATATCAATTCTCGTCGTTTCAGTCTTGCAAAGATTTGAATTCGTAATAATTAAATATTCCAATTATATTTTACACAATAATGTGGAATGGTTATTGTCTTTATGTTTCCTTCACATTGTACAATTTACAAAAATCGCATTTTGTTTTCAATTAATAATCGTTATCGCATGGAGACATCGATATTAAAACTACAACGTTCACAGCCTAACAGTTATCGAATTATCAAAATTATCTCGCTGGCGATAACTTCTAGCCATTGATAGCATTTCTTTTTCCTGCAAGAGTTTCATGATCGTAAAAAGAAAAAAATGCAAAAATATTAATAAATAAATAAGTAATCGAGGACGCTCGCAATTGTAATTCGCGTTTGTATAGGCGTGCAGGAAGGTCAAAATGTGGACACACAGTGCGGCGCCTATTGTGATAGCGGCGAGAAAGAGAGAGCGTCACTTTATTTAAGCCACTTGAAATGCGCACGTCAGCTGATCGTGACGAATCATATCCGAGAATCGGCGAAGTAGTCAACGAGACGGCAGTATAACCGGCGCGACGGGGGCCCGTGTATTTATGCGAGCGCGAGCGGCGGGGGCGGGGAGGGAGGGAGGGGAGGGGAGGGGAGAGGGTACGCGGTTCCTTCCTTAGGACGGTTCTTTGTTTCGTGCATTATACGCGCATGTGCACGCCGCGCGAGCGAAAAAATGTGCATACGCCCATGCGTATGTGTGCGTTTATATTGCGTCGCTAGTATCTCGGGCGTATGAATTAGGTGGCCACCAGAAATAGGCTGTTGTAAAAAAAAAAAAAAAAGAAAGAAAAGTCGCGGCCCCGATTTCTTTCTGCAAGTCGCGGTCAAGTCACCGTTTTCGTTGAACGAGCGAGATTTCGATGTAGAAATTATATTTCATATCGTATATTATACGCGAGATTGGGAAAATTATAACGGAAATTAACGCGTTCGGTTCCTCCAACGATTGGAGGGATTGAATGTTCGGTGCCGAAATATCAATCTTTATTTCCAATATTGTTAAAGCGTCTCTTAAAAAGATTCTTTCAAGATCATATTGTCCATGAAGTATTCTGCATTAAAATGAAAAAGTCTCCATTCGATAGAGAAGCACGTAGACTTGAATAATATTTTCAGAAACTAAATGAAAGCGGATGTATAAAATAATCATGAGCCGATTCTTTCTGCAAATCTACGATGTATTGCGGTATTGCGGACGGTTTTTCGCGTGTGCATCCATATTGGAAATTAATACGGTCGTACTAAAATAAGTATAGCAAAGCCATCATGATTCGATATGTGAATATTTTTATAGATAGTTTCACTTTTACACATCCCTCGGACAAATGTTCAGAATAGAATATTGTCCCACAGATTTTTTTTTAAATCCGATTATCTTGCACGATTGACTTCAAACCTATTTTGAAAATTGTCCAAATGCGATTTATAAAAATAAAAAAAAAGGATATAGATACCAGATATTTTTTATAACACGTCCACATAATAACAATTGCATTTTTTTTCCTTTGCGAATTTTTAAATAATCCTTTAATCGACTTTTTGTGCGTATCACAGGCGCGAGATATATGCTCGCAAGTGCGTGAATGAATCGCTGCAAGTGTTTCTAGTTTCGCAGAAGCAGATATTATCATCTGTCTCGAAACGAAAAGAAATGCGCGACAAAAAAAGCGCGATTAAAATCAAAAGCGCCCGTTTTAAAAATACCAGCGCGACTGGCATCCTCAATTTTTTACTACGATCCGCGTTTTTAAACCACGCGTTGTAAACATACGTATGTATGTTTGTGTATCCACATGTATCTCGTGCACATGTATCATGTGATGCAAGCTCGATGCAGCCGACTGTCTGCGCTACAATTAAAAATATAGCTGCTGACCTGTTTTCAGTATTTTTAAACACCGACGGAAATATTCGTGGATCATCGTGTCTCAATTAATCGCGCGAAAAGCAGGTCGGGCCGAGGCGGACACGAACGGAAATGACAATTTCAAGATCGATGATTGATATGATTTCGTACATCGATTTTTACTATTCCTAATCAATTGCGTGCGTTACATGTATTTAATGTAAATTATAATGATAAAGAGGGCAATTTTATTTGCATCTTCCCTTCCGTATTTAAATCTCTCTCGCATGTTCATCATCGCAGGTTAAGTAAAATGCATTTGCAATATCGAAACTGCTACCTTGCGTTAAAATCACCTCATCGCGCGATAACACAACACGAATCGTGTTGATACAGCACAAATTTGCCATCTAAATAATTTTGACAGTAACGATTTGTCGTTTGTCCTGCTTAATTGCAAATTCAGTACAAAAATGTGACATTTGATCTGCTATGAAAAAATATATACACCAAGTATACTTTTGCTTATCAATTATTTTTACATCTCTAAATTTGTAATGTCATATCGTAAGGTATCTGAAAAAATATTCTATGACTAGCTGTGTGACGGTGTTTAACTATATACGGACGTCTTACAGTTACTGAAATCGATATAATTTCGCGACGACTAAGTTTCGATCTTACAAATATATATATAAAAAAAATATATATTTTATACGTCGATTGTGTCGCAGATGAACATAGAAACATTTTCCTGCATCCATAATTTCGAAAACTAAATTTATTACACTGATTTCACAATCCCTGGTTAGAACGACTTGCTTTAGAGTCGCAGTAGTATAGAATAGCGTAAGAATAGACACGCGGAGAGCACACACACCGCACTAGTCCCGTATCAAGTAGTGCGTATCTAGTATTGGCCAGGCGTTGAAAGGTTTTCGTCGCGAGCCCTTCTTGCACTATACAAAGTAGCGCGCGTGAAACGGAAATTAAACTTGCCATTCTATTGCGATATCATAGATGATTTTTTTTTCGGGCTAATCAAACATTCGTCGCAAAACGTCTATATCAATTTTATAATTGTATGTTATTTGCGCGATGCTGTCGTTTTATTTTTAAATCGTATATCACTTATAGAGCGCAATTAAAAGAACCAAAAATCTTGATACATAAATTTTGCGCATTTCTTGGACATTTATATTAAAAAGCTTTTCTTTTTATACACATCTTTGCTATTTAATTGTATCAATATATAAGATTTAGAAATATCTTAGACGAAAACAAGTATGTTCTTTTCTTTCTCTTGTAAAAAATTATGAGATAAACGCGATGAGAGGAACTCGACTTGGCCAAAGTTAAAACGCTACGCTGTCCACGATGCGTCGATGCAATCGGTCAAAGTTTTTTTCACCTGATTCGTCGGTCATTCCCACGTTAAGCGCTATATGTCGACCGGCCGTGGTGAAGCGTACCGTTGAAGAGAAATAATTGGTTGTTTGGCTGTCGACGGATTAGCCCGCTCGAGGTCAACGGCCACCAAATGTTTGCGAGTGCAGGGGAAAAGGAAAGGGTACCGGTTCGCACGGAGGGGACGGAGAAAGAGAAGAGAAAGAAAGAAAGAAAGAGAAGGAGAGAGATAGAGGGAGAAAGAGAGGAGACGGGGTCTCTGTGAAGGCAGACCGAGGCGACCGGAGAAAGATGGAGGAAAGAATGGGGAAGGGTACGTAGCGATCAAACGTATATGTGTGTTGCCCCGACGCCTCACCCCTCCGCCTTTTGTTACTTCGCGTGTGCAAAGTGCATTTGGGACGCGGACAGCCTGCGTCGCTTCCCTAAACAGGGCGATTTATAGTCGCGTATGCATATATGTGTTGCCGTCGATATTCGTCTCCACGGATCCCGGAAAACGTACCGTCGACGAGTCTCGACGGCACTTTAACCGACAGGTGCGTAGCGCTAACGACGTTTCCAGGCCGCCAAACGCGAGGGGAAGGGGAGAGGGACAGGGGGCAATTTCGGCTGCTTCGTGCTACTCCGTGCTACGTCCCGCTTATTAGTGCGAGCTGCTGCCTATCGTAATTAAACGATGTTGTACGATTTTCGACGAATAGATTTATTTATTTTTTTTTCTTGTATTTTATACCGAATATAAGTAATTTAGAAAATGATGACGTCTTGGCAATCGGCAATTGGTAATTAAAAATCGATAATACCAGAATAAAATCTCTTGTATTTTTCTTGATATTTTTTTCGTTGCTTTTCGTCGAAAATTAAATGTAGAACGTATTTTAAGATAACATTATCAGATTTTGGAAAAGAGATAAATTCAAATATTATTTAGATAATTTTAAAGAAGAAAGGAGGCCACGTGTATACAAGAATAGTTTGCATATTCTAAATGAAAACGTGTAAAACGGGATTATAATAGTTGTTATTGGCACTATTCTAGTAATACATCGTTTTTTCCTCTTGCGTGACATGTTATAATTTTAGAAACCTAATTTTTAACGATAACGATATTTTTATAAAGGTATATATGCGACGCCTTTTTTGCCTAAAATTATTTGAATATCGCCGAAAGAATCTTATCTTCCCGCTGAAATAACGCAAATATACACGGTGCGATGTTTTATACATCGACGTATTGGCAAGCGCAGCAAGTGGACGAACGATACGGAACGATGGGGATCCGTCCGTGCGTTGTATGAAGAATATAGGGTGTGCAAAAAAAAGGTCGGTTCGGATGATTACATGGTGCGGACGCTTCTGGCTGCAATTCAAGCATCCATTCGGACGCGTACAACGCTTATGTTACAAAAGCTTCTCTTCCCGATGCTACACAGTAGTAGTTGACGTATGCGGATGAGGATGGACTTGAATTTTTATACAGAAATAGAGTGGTAAAAAAATTATATATCGACCAAGTTTTTCGCGAACCGATATTTGTTTAACGTTAAAATTTTTACTGCTCGTATAATCTACGCGTTTACGAATGCATAATATGAAGAATATTTAAAAAAGAATACGTAAAGAGGAATTTAAAAAAAAAAAAAAATATATATTATGCAATTCTAATATTCTACATTAATTTAACATGATGCGCTCGTTGAAATTCGATTACGCACACGCTGTGTTGTATTTGCAAATTTGCACGCAATGGATCGTTCGCTCAAGTGCCGCAAAAGAGTTTTTCGTTTTTCAAGAACATCTTTGTGATTTCGCCAAATCCATGCGCGAGGGAAAGAAAGCCGTTCATTAAAATCAATTACGCGCGGTTATAAATCTTCGCCGATCGCTCTTCGCGAACTTGCGAGATACTCTACATTTAACGCAACTCGCCGTATTCGGCGAGAATTTATTACGTCACGTAAGATCAAGGATTACCAGTTCCACGCCATTCGCAGCACGCGCACGCTCTCCTCGTTTCGCCTCAGTCTCTCTCTCTTTCTTTCTCATGCACATACACACACACTCTTTCTCGTAGTGTGGTCACCTCTGTTTTTGGACACCTGCTGCTTCTCGCTGACGCAGATACGAACCTGCAAGCGAAAACGCAGCGTCACGTGATTGAACTAATCGTGCTATATATATGCAAAACGATTGATGTACAAAAGGCCAGTGAAAGTAAGTTCCATCGTTTCAGCCGACATTTATACACGACGACGTTTCTGCACGTCTCTCGCGCTTTATATCCTCGAGAAACGATAATATATTACGACCCTGACGAATTTTTATATCTGCATTTTTGTGGTGCATGTGATTTGATAATTGCTGCTAAAATTGAATGTCGCTAAATTATGGAACGACAATTTTTCATTAGTCTATACGCATAAATAATTTCCTAAGACAAAAGTATGTAGATCCTTTTTTGTAAAATAGTTTTTCCGTAAATTAATTTTTACGTACGCAAATCAGTTTTTTTTTTTAGCAAAAACAAATCGACATTCGAAATTAATGCTAAATTTTTAAACATCGAGTATTTTTTGTAATACGAGATTGTTCATTTTTACCATCATCTTTAATTATTGTAAACAATTCTAAAATATAGAAATATAATCCATCAAGTACACCTACTATTTGTATCAAATTTTCTGCGAGAAAAATTTTTGCAAAATAAACTCGCGCAATTTGAATGCCTCTTTATTGCTTCACTTTGGCCTCTTTATGGCTTTACTTTTAGACCTCAAATTTTTTTCAATGCGTATCACATTCGTAATGAATTCGCTTTTCGCAATTTTTCCGTCGCAACTTTTAGATGCGAGGATATCCATCGTTCGAAATGCATTATAAGCATTTACGCAAATCTTGCCACGTGGATCGTAAAGAGAGCGAAGGGAAAAACGTCGATAGGTAACGCGTGGGAAAAAAAAGAGGCGAGGAAAAAAGCGAGTAGTGGAAAAAGAGTGGCGAGATGGTCGTGAGAGCGTTTGTACGCAATCTAGTCCAAGCATAGGTGCCACAGCCCTCACAGCCTGGGCTCCTAGGAATCCAATCAATAAATATTACAATGGAACCCTTAGAGAAGTAGGGGCGCAGCATATCCTCCTCTCTCGTCGCCGGTCCCCTCCACCACGTTCTCTACACCGCGCGCCCCATCCTCGCGCCGTCATATTCTTCCTCCTGCTGCTGCTGCTGCTGCTGCTGCTGCTGCTGCTTACTCTGCCTAGTCTCGCTAGTCGGAGGAAAAAGGATCTGTCCTACGTCGCGCGCGCTCCCGTAGTCGCTTCATTCCTCGTACGCCTCGCTCGCCTCGTCCTCGACCACGTCCGCGAAACTTCGTCTCCCACCCCCGTCGTCGTCGTCGTCGTCGTCCGGCACCCCCCCGTCGACCCGTATATACCGCTCGCGCGCGGATGTTCCCCCCCCCTCCCTCTCCGCGGAATCCCCCTCGCTCTCTATCCGCCTTTTTCTCATCCTCCCGAAGCGCGCCACCAGCCGCCACCACTACCCGCGCCCCTTTACGGGCCCTCGAGCCCACCACCGTTTACATTTTACTTTTCTAGTAGCGAATTAAAACCGCGTTCATGCGCAGCCCGTGGAAGGGCGTAATGATTTTTTGAGGGGCGAATCGAGTGGGGTCGCCTACGGTGGTGCACGGCTCGCGGCGGTAAGAGAGAGCGAGAGAGAGGGAGAGAGAGGGGGTAATAGCTCTGGGTGCTACTGTCGAGTTTAAGCAGGAGCAGGACGGCGCGTGCCGCGGCAAGGATAAATACCCGAACGAGCGAGCGAGCGCAGTTTTTGCTTCGTTAATGTTAACGAATGAGGGGTACATAATTATCGGGGAAACGGCGGAGCGGATCTCGTTTATCGATCTCAGTCGAAACATGCAGTGACCATTTTAAAATCTCGCCCTCCTCATTCGAAAACTGGCTAAATTTAACTTGGCGTTTCATCATCCTTCGAAATGACATCCGAAGCGTCGGTCGAATTTCTCTCTCCCTCTCTCTCTCTCTCTCTTCTCCTATATTCACAAATCCAAATCAGAGATCAATTTTTGCAATTTTCGCGCTCCCACAAGTTATTTCGCAATACATTCGAATGCGAATGATTCCCGAGATGATTATCTTAAAATTAAAGGCAACCTGGAGGAGATGTGGAGATTTCTCGAGCATCCGAAAATGCAAAGCGAGCTTTGATGTAACGCTTTCGGATGCTCGCGGCTCAGGCGCATCAACATTTTTATAGCTCGAGACCGGACTCGTTTCGCGGCGGCTACGCGCATTTTCGTCTCATGAACTGATTACGGCGGGGTGGAGCGCGCCGGAGCGGCGGAGAAAGAGAGAGCGAGAGAGAGAGAGAGAGAGAGAGAGAGAGAGAAAGCATGTGCGGCAGAGGGAAGAGACCAAGATTGCGGGGTACACGGGGAGAGAAACAGCCGCCGCGGCCGCAAGCATCAACCTCTCCCACCATGGCGCCCGGTGGCGGCCGGCTCTCTCGCTCTCGCACGACTCCGACTCTCTCACGCTCTCTCTCTCTGCGTACGCACTATTTTTTAGTCCGCACTTATTACGACAGATGTCTCATGCTCCGATAAAGAATAACGGCGGGCGAGCGGGAGCCTTCCCCCCGCATGCTAGTCCTAACCAGGCTCGGGAACAGCAGCCCGTACTTGGTGCTTCGTCGGCTCGTGGTGTCACTGTAACGCGCCGGTTTACGTTACGCACGTCTCTCCTTTTTTTTTTTTTCCTTCCGGCTCGTCCTCGTTCCCGCTGTCTCCCTCTGTCACACGTACTTACACATACACACGCACGCACACAAATATACGCACATTCTCTCTCTCTCTCTCTCTTCATCTCACTTTTAAACTCCTTAATCGTCGTCGCAAATTGGCAAGTCCCCGCTCCCGGCGACAGTGATTATGCCTATCGGTGTCCTCGTTCATCCGCGACCTCGAACTTGCAACGAGGACCGTTGTTTCGATCGCGGAGACGCGTAGCTAGACCACGGGGGACCGTACACGCTCTCCTTCCTCACCGGATCGGCACACGTGGTAGGTACATTCATCCCGGTCCAGATACATTCACTCGTGCCCGTCGGTCGTTATCGCCTTGTCTCGCGGTTGATTTCGTATTTTGCGGTCGAAATGATATCGACGAACGGAAGAGAGTGAAAGAAAGAAAGAAAGAAAGAGAGAGAGAGAGAGAGAGAGAAAAAGGCGAGGCCGAGATCCTTATGATGATTCCTCGCTCACCACTCGCTCGGTTCCTTTGTATGTGAAAACAACGGATGAGACTCTGCTCTTCGACGATCGCGACTGTGTAACAACATATATGTGTATACGAGTGCGCGAATGTATGCGTTCGGGAATATATGTGTGTATGTGTGTGTGTATAAATATGTATATAGAAATATATATATATATATATATATGCATGCGTGTGCTTTTGAGAGAAAGCGAGGGGGAGAGAGAGACGGTCGTCGCGTAAGAGTGACTTGTGCACGTTGAGTTGCACAAGTTGCGCGCGCGAGTAAACGAGAGGGAGGGTGAATGCGTACGCACATGTGCACGGTATGCGAGAGTACTGCTGTCAGAGACGAAAGGGTAGATCGGAAGCGCGCGGCATGGGAAATCTCTCTCTCTTTCTCCTTCTCTCTCATATGTCATTCTCGAAGAGTACGAAGAGAGAGAAAAAAAAAACACACACACACGGATGCTTTTCAGACGTAACGACGACGATAACGGGGGCATCGTCGGGATTCAGTCAATTGGTACCGCGCCGCGTATCGTCGTCGGTGAACGATGATATTTAACTGCGGGACACGTGCCGCACAGTGACAGCCGGTGCGGAGGAAAAGGATCGGAAGCAAGAGAGGAGACCGCCAAGACCGCAGACGGAACCAGAGGTCGGAGGATGGTGGTGGTGGTTATAGTGGTTTGAAAATCGGCGAAACGACACCGGGGAAGGGGCAACGCACGTGAGAGCGACTTTCTCTCTCTCTCTCTCTCTCTCTCTCTCTCCTCTCTCTTCCTCTCTCTGACCCCACAAGGTAATTAAACAAAGGGCGCATTCGAGAGCGCATCTCTCTAGAGTAAATCTCGCTTCGCCTGTATAGAGTCGTATAAAGTTACAAACAATTATTCCCGGTACGCGTCATCGCGGAGAGTGGAGGTAATCGGCGTTAGTCGAAGTGTTCGCTCGTAACTACGTCCAATTACGTTTTCCTCGTGAGAATTTATACGCGCGCTTTGCGATTTTCGCATCTTGTTGGATTTGGATGATCGTGACGTTTGAATCTATTTTTTTAATTAAATATTCACGCGCGAATTAATCGTCCTTTGGTAAAATCTCAATTAAAAAGATATCTTATATTTATCGAATGTTATCCAAAAATGTACGATAATTAACGCGAAAATGATTATCATATTTGTTCGCGATAATAAATTAGCGGCAATTGACTACATTTTTTTAAATAGATATAGCATGTAAAACTTTGAATCCAAAGTCAACAGATTGCATCGCTTTTGACTTTGAAAAATTAATCTTGATAGAGCGAGAAAGGCGTCATGTGTTCTGTCATCGGCGCAGGTTGCAATTGTGTGAGCCACGTGTGATTTTTAATTAATAAAGGCTACACTTTTCTCTCTCGATATATTCGTGATAAAAAAATTTTACCAAATAACATTATTTTTTTCTCGGCGGTGCTTTATCTTGTTGCATGTGTTTTTTTTTGTTTTTTTTTTGTTGCATGTAATTTTTTGTGATATAGAATTCGATTTTTCGTATCCATTTTATATAATTTATAAAAACTCTGAACTAGCCGAAATTATGCCTGTTTCATTCTTTGTGATTCACGCAATCGTGCATTTATTGCGAGTCGTCGGATCTTGACCGATTCATTACGCGAAACATAAGGAACGGATTACGTCGTCTCGTTTCTGTCTCTCCCTCTCTCTCTCTCTTTCTTTTCCCCTCCGTTTCTGTCTCGTTTAATGCACACATCGTCTTATCGCACACGCACCGTCGTCGTCGCTCGCAGAATTCGTTATTGGACACTCGACGCGCTATTCTTCTCTCCTTCTCCGCTCATGTACCACAAACACACGCGTACACTCGTCTTCTAAACGTATATTATCGATTAGAGGTGTATCTCTATTGAAGAGAATAATAAAAAAAATCCCTTCCCCTCTTTCGTCGAATCTTCCATCCATCTTTCTCTCGGTGTCTGTGCGTGTCATTCAATATACCCGCCACCATCCTCTCTCTCTCTCTCTCTTTCTCGCGCTCATCCTTTTCCGTATCCTCCGTACTCTCTCTTCTCACCCCCGTTACCCCGTCACATTTTCTCTTTCCCTCGTCCTCCGTCTCCACCGCCCTCTCCCTCTCACTCTCATCGTCCCGTTCTCGTAACGGCGACGACGATCGCCGGCTTTTCGTACATTTTCGTGCGGCCTCGCGAGACGGGAGGGAAGCGCGGCGCCTTCTCCGCGAACAGAGTCGCACAGTCGTGACGTGACGTTTTAGGGGTTGGTCGGTCGCTCGGCTCGCTCGCTCGCTCACGGTATGCGACGAGGAAGGAGCCTGCTCGTTCGCGGCGCCCCCAGTTAAAGTGCAAAAGATATCGCGTCGTTGCCACCGCCACCGCCACCGCCACCACCACAGCCGTTGTCATCGTCGGTGTCGTGCTGCCGCGCGTTCTCTTTGCGCGATCTTCCCTTCTACACCGTGGCATGTGACCCGATGAACAATCCTCGTCTCACGATCGTCGATCGCGATCAGGATCTCGCAGACATCGGTATTCGCGTAGCACGCGGATGAGCCGCGGATCCCGCGCGCGCGGCAAGCGCAAAAGTCGCGACGCGCTCGATCCTGCCTCGATCCTTGTCACTCTCACGTCTCGTCCCTATCCGTCTTCTGTCTCCGTCTGCCGCTCCCGTTCCCGCTCGCGCTCCACCGTCCCCGTTTGATCGCGATCACTTTCGGTGTGGCCGACAGTTCGGGCGGCGGCGTGGGGGCGGTGGTGGTGGTTGGTGCGCGCGATGGCGGGAGAGGAGGGGTAGGAGGATGATCCACACGCGCAGGAAGGAAGGAAGGAAGGAAGGAACGACAAAATCGTTTAGTATTTATTTCAAGTGTATTTAGCGATATCCTCTCTCGCTCGTACATCTCCTCGCGCGAATCCCGTTTTCGCGCGCTACGCCAAATATACGCGACGATACACCAATCTATATCCCACTCTCGCGATCTCAAGCGCGTTGCCATACGCGATTGTCGATCACGCAGGTGTCACGCAGGATTCGCCGGGATCGATCGCGTAGGATTAGATCCTCTCACGACGCCAAGAGGTACTCGTCGCGCGAATTCGCCGCCGACTTTTTCATCGTGAGTGTCAAAGTGTGCTCGGCTCTTATTTTTTTTTTTCTCTCGCCGAGATAATCGAGCGTCGTCTCGCTACCGTCGTCGTCGTCGTCGTCGTGTATTTGGCTCGTTGTTTCGGTCATTAGCTTACGCGGCATGACGGCCGATACGTGTTCCTTCGCGATAACGCGTCCGGATTCGACAGACTGTGATTCGCGTTTGGGTTGTCGGTCGAGTGTGCCTTGAGGAAACTACCCGCGCATTGTGAGAAGCTCTCCTCTGTCAGTCGTATATGTGCGTGTGTGTGTGCGTGTGTGTGTGTGTATGTGAGAAGGTATATCCGTCGTATTGTGAAAGGATCTTTCCCCGGCGGAGATTTTTTGATCGGACGATCGATCGATCGATCGCGTGTGCGAACGTGTACCGCTTCTCATCTATTTTGACAAGAGTGCGATACATACAGTACAGTAATAATATGTGACATATGCAATTTCAAAGATTCGTCCCGTGGTATTCCCCGCGCTCTCGCATAATCACGCTGGCCATTATTCACGGTCCGTACGATTTTCCTGCCCTTCCTCCCCTCCCCCTCTCGACCCCTCGCGACCCTTGCCCCCATTCTCGACGCTGGTATGTGTAAATTGTGTAAATAGTATATAACGCCATTCGTTCGTCCCGCCGGCAATGAAGCGAACGACTAGTCGTAAACTGAAAGTTGTATTTTTTTTTTCCTTCGCTTTATCAACGCAAACCAACGAGCGCGAACGTACGAGAGTTCCATCGCGCGTTTTTGTCTGTTATCAAACAATGTTTGGTGGCAAAGTTATCTGTCGGATTCGTCACATGTAATTTTAGCAGGATGCGATAGCGATACTTTAAAAATTCGTGGAACACAACATCTATGCACAATATCTATGCGCGTAGAGAGATCAGTACGATTAAGAAAGTAGGAGATACACAAACGTTTCTCTCTCTTTCTCTCCCGTTGCTGATTCCGTCTTGTATGTGGTTTTATTTACTTTTTTTCTATTGCGCGCGACTCGGGGAAAAAAAAAAAAACATGCGTGACCGGAACAAGTTTAAATCGACGAGATTCACGTTATCGATACACGATATACGATAATTCGGTGTATAAAAATAGATTCTCCCGTTTTCGTTATGCAGATTCTGTTACTTTTAAAAGCAATAAAACGGCGTCGGCCATGAATAATTATCGTTTTCGATTTCCCGTCGCAGAAAATACGAGACCGCTTTGCCGCTCGTTAAATGCTCCAGCTCATCATTTCTCCTAGTTTTGCGCCGGCACACACACACACACACGCACACACACACACACACACACACATACACACACACACACACACTCACGCGCGAGCGTTCTGTAAATTTGTTTTTAGATCTTTTTTTTTATCATTATGCTAAGATAACACTATCAGCGTACATTTAGTGCTCCCGCTTTTATAAGTAGCGGAGAATTATTTAATCAACGTATTCTCTCTCTTTCTTTCTCCCTCTCTTTGAATTGGCTCCAGCTTGACGACCTATTTTCCCGTATAGCGAAGCGGTAATTTGCACAGTGTGCGCCTCCTAGATTTTATTCCTTTTAATCGCCCTTTACCCGCTTTGTCTTTTTGGGCAAATAAACGTGTCTATCTTTGCCGTTTCGCGGCAAGTTCAGCCACGCGATATTTCCACTTCTTCCGCGGCATTTCGACAATTCGTTATGCCACTCTATTGCCGCTTAAATATAAAGATACGATATATACCTTTATGTATCTTACATAATATTATTTTTAATTATTTATACGATTACGCGGATGTAAAGGAACATAAAAACATCTCCATTCGCATCATCACGTTATGCGCGCTTTTGTTGTTTTTATATAATTAATCTTTTTTTTTTTTGCACAATTTCAATCTGCCAACTCTCTTTCCTAAGATCGATAAATCTCTCAATTTTATATAATTTAAATCTCGAATTATATAATCGTAATAAATTTACATTTAGAAAAATGATGGATTATTGAAAACTAACTTTTTTCTCGTTAATAGATGAATTAAAAAGATGCGTTACATAATGCAGGAATAAATTTTCGTATATCTAATCGCTTGCGTTTCCCTCCGTTCTCGCAAATTTTTTGTTTTCTTTTCTTTCTCTTTTAATTTTATAGTCAACCTTTTAATTTATCGCGGGACATGCAATTGCGATTCAGATATCAGTCGAATTATATGCGTACATGTTGCAATTGTGTTTTCGAATGTCGAAATTGAACTTATCTAAAATTATCAGTTTACAAGCTTATCGATGTGCACTAGCCGGGTCGTAGCCGAAAATTCAATTACACATTCGCGCGTCGCGCGTTTAATAACGCTTAGCGGGACAAAAGCTCCGCCGTCGTCGCGTTTAGATCCTAAGTGATCTCCTTCCGTTTTCGATCGGTAGCGGCAGCCGTTTACTTTCTCGTTGCAGGTGAATAGACACAACGATGGTAGATACACAACATTTCTGTCTGCGATGGAACAATTACCAGAGCAGCATAACCTCGGCGTTTGAAAATCTGCGGGACGATGAGGACTTTGTGGACGTGACGCTGGCCTGCGACGGCAAGAGCCTCAAAGCCCATCGCGTCGTTCTCTCCGCCTGTAGCCCGTATTTTAGAGAATTGCTCAAGGTAAGACTTCTCTCCCTCTTGTGTCGCGCTGAAAAAAAAAATATATATATATAAGAAAAAAAGAAAAAGAAAAACGCTCGCGTGAATTTTCTCTATACAAATTTTTTTTCTTCGCCGTTTCAGAGCACACCGTGCAAGCACCCAGTGATAGTGCTCCAGGATGTAGCATTCAGCGACTTACATGCCTTAGTGGAGTTTATTTATCACGGCGAGGTGAACGTGCATCAGCGTTCTCTCAGTAGTTTTCTAAAGACCGCGGAGGTCCTCAGGGTATCGGGCCTCACGCAACAGGCCGACCAAACTGACAGAGACGAGGTAACGTCTTCGGGGGATACAATTACGGGGATTGAAAGCGCCATGTAATTCCAGTGTATGTGCGTGTTTCGGGCTTTGATGCTACCGGCATCGATGGTTTCTGTGCTTATGAGTGACACTGAAAGTTTAACAGCTGGCGTAAGATTTTTTTTTTTTTTCTTTTTTTTCTTTACAGAGCTACGTGTCTGTAGCGTCAGAAATCGAGCACGTCGCAATTACATGGCTTTGAACCTCGGCAGGAGTGTACTCGTGTGTTGTGTGTAGTAAATTCCTCGTATACGCACGTATTGTATGTATACATGTATTTACACACTCACGTGCGCGTATCGCACGTGTACATATAAACACATGGCCGTGTAACGTCCTTCGTATGTATATTTCGAAAGCTCGAATAATACATATCTTACACACATACGTTATCGGCAGTAGACATTACTTTGGGCGAAAAGCTTTCGCGCGGTATCTCGTGATGCGAAACGCGTCTATCTTAATTTCAAATTCGTAATTGTCATAGGTCAATAACAAAGATAAAGCGGCTCGTCCGATTTGCCCGTGAAAATCGTACATTCGACCGAAAAGTATCTTGAATACATTCAAGATCTCCTCAAATCTCTTCAATTTGTAGAGTAAAACTGTCATTTCCAATCCAAACGATTTGTCGATCGATTAAACGTCAAATCCGGATGCGAGCGATATATTTGGCTACAATCTCGATAATTACATTCCGTCCATACACGTTTCCCGTATAGCCGATATAATTATCATCTATCGTTCCCGTTTGGTTTTTCGTTAACAGCTGTCGCATGTCCGCGCACTGGCAGCCGGCGGCAATCACCTGCCGTTCCACGACAAGACGGAGGAGATCGCCTTTCCTCGTGGCGGCTCGCCGCCCACACCCGTGACCCCGACGCCGACCACGGTGCAACAGTTACTGCGCCGTGCCCAGATACGCCGAGAGAGACGCACTCCGGATCCGCACGATGAGACGGCCAAGAGACCGCGGGTGCCGTCGCCGCCGCTCAACAACAACGACGCCACGCCCACAGACTTCTCGATGGTCAAGAGCAATCACCTGTCGACCAAGGTGGAGGGCAACGGGTTGCACGACGAGAACAGCCTGGTCGAGGACAATATAAAGTGCGAGCCGTTGGAACTTACCGGCGGCAACGGCGGCGCCAACGCCGGCAACAACGAGGACTCGTCCGATTCCGGGGCCGCGGCCTCGGATCGACCGCCCGCGTCCGCGAGCAGCAACGAGCACGAGCCGGAACCGGAACACACGTCCGGGGCGCAGAACTTTTTACCGGAGAGCAAGCTCTTCACGTCCACCCCCGGCAGCTTCAACTTCAGCATGGCGGCGCTCACCACCGATCACACCCCATTGTCAGGTACGTTGGAGGCGCGACGATTCCAAGACGGGCCTGTACGCACAAATCAATTTATGCCATCACTTTATGATACTATAATTTATTCGTTTTAATCATTTCGAGATTGCCTCATCAACATTGTGATAAAAAATTAATACTGTACACATGTCGCGTTTTTTCTTTTTTTCTTAAATAAAATTACGTTCAATGTTTCGCACTAAGGATCAAGCGATTTGTCTTGCGTAGAATTTTTTTCAGTATTACTTCCAGTATCATTTGCAAAAGTTCACGTAGTCGCAGCTTGAGTCAAGTATCGCTATTCTTTCTTCTCTCTCTTATAGAATTGTTTTATTTTGTATATTAAAAAAATATATATTTGAACTTTTTTTAATGATTCATATTTTTTGTTGAATATTATTTGTGCAGCTAGAGTTTTGGTTGAGAGATATTTGCATCGGCACTCACGATAGTCAATTTCCTCTTCGTCGCTTATCCTTGTCTCAGCATCGCGTTTTTCTTTTTCGATTGCGAAATTGCGTACAGGCCGTTGTTGGGTTTCTGCGCGCGTTTCGGCATCGCCGTTACTACGTGTGACGATAGTGAAATTTCCAGGATTGGGCCATGGGTTGCAAACACCGGACCTGGCGGGTACTTCGCAAGGTAAGAAATTTGTCTCTCTTCTTTTTTTTAGCTCTCTGCCCTTTCGAAATCATTAGAATTGCTTGAAAAAAATCGAGATAATCGATATATATATATATATATATATATATATATATACACATTATATATATATATATATATATATTATTATATACCACGCTCCCGCTGTATATTTGTGGCACTTGTTATTATCACGCGACCGTAGAAACGTCAATGTGCGTTCTTTTGATTTTTTTAAGGGCACTCTGCGCTACCTTATTATTCTTCTACTGACAGTCGATATATCGCGGCATCGCGCCTCGATCGTACGCGCGATGTAGCGGTCTCGCTCTAATAAAAAGTAACTAAGGACTTGTGCAATTATATCAAACTAACCAAATCACACACAAATTTTACGAGAATGAAAATGTTTACTGGTTGCGGTGAAAGAGCACTACTATCTGCTTGGAAAATTATTAAGTCTCTTCTAATTGGCATGCGTTCCAAAAATCATCGATATCATCATTACTATATGGCACCATATACGATTCGCCTACATTTTGCATATCATAAAAAAGATAATCATGTATTACGCGGAGCTGCATTTGGCTCCGCGATCTCAGAACGGGATACGATCGAGCTCGTGAGCTTTTAATTCTCAAAGCTCGTATCTTACAAAATTCGAAGCAAGTACGCTCGCCCCATTGTAACTCACGCTCGTTAACGCTCGAATATGCGCAATCGAATTAATTATTACACGCGGTTTATCTACGGTCCATAATATAAGTGATAAATCCACAACACCGGCATGTTTCGCAAGTGTGCTTTATTACGTTATACATTTATTACGTGGGAACGTCATACACACGTTTGGTTGCGTTCGATATGCTCGATTTGCTTGTATTTTAAAGATACTTTGATAAACGGAAAGATTTACACAATTTTTTATGTGCGGTGTAAAAAATGTAGAGATACATATGAGTTTCCTTCATTATTCAGTTATGCTTGCAAAAAAATACGGATATAAAGTGTTTTGGAAGAAAATTGCAAAAAATTTGCAAAAAAGGATTTATTATTCACAAGCGATTAAAAAAAAAAAAAAGTGCATAAATGTACGATAATTTCAAAATAGGACAAAGAGGTCTTTATATTAAAAATATATCAATTGGAATTGTTTCATGAAAATACTATTACTATATCGTGTTACGATTAATATTATAATACAAGATATTTTTGAATAGTTAATTTTGATCTACGACTTTGTAACTCTTTACGCGGCGGCGTAATTTTTTAAGTATATGCAAGTTTTATTTTCCAGAAAACTTACATCATATTTCGAGATATATTATACACAAATATATATATTGTATAATAAAATGTACTTTTATAAAAAAAAAATAAATAAAAAAAAAATTACATTAAAAAAACAATTTTAAATTGGATGGGATATTCAAAAAAGGCATGCATCTTGCATTTGTAAAAATCGAAAAATTTACTTGAAGCGATCTCTTTCCAAGACTACTTATACATCCACAAAATGTAATCGGGACCGTTTAACGAAGCGCAGTTACATGGGCGATGCTTTTGGTTATAATGACGATTTTATCGCGCGAAAATAAAAAAGGGAGAGTTGTACGCCGGCCGCAGCAGATACATTCGCTCAAACATCGAGAACCACCCGTTATTAATTGATATATTGGCACGACGATCGTAATTGGCACGGAAGAATTAATTAATTGAGTTGTACGAGTTTGGCATCATTATACATTATTCGGTACGTGGCGAAGATCGTTACCCCCGCGTGTTTGTGCGACACGTACTACGTAAGGGCTACATCCGGTCTTAGAAAGGGGTTAACGACGTTGCGGCTACGACGAGCTATGCCGTAAACGCGTGTTTTCGCATCTTTTCCTCGATCGAGAGCAACGATCAATGCGCCGATGCTTTGAGTATCTCGTCGATATACCTTATAAATATGCCGATTTCTCCGATAATCGATCGTTGCCACGCTTGTATCGCTCGACTGTATGTTGGGTATTGTTGTTTCCCCCCCGTATGTTAACGTTTTGCAATAGAATCAATATTGCGGCGATGATATCGCCGATATAACGTCGTCGCGATGTCTCGCTACGCGCAGGTGCGATGTAGAGAGAAAAAAAGATGCACAATCGCGATTTGATAAGATGCTCAAAATTTCATCGTGCAACTCGCGAATTTTTTATACGCGCATATACACATAATTGTAAAAGAGGATGTGATAGGACAACTATTTTTCTCTATATTACCGATAAAGGAAACTGTGCACATATATATGCATATATTAATAATGGGATTATTTCATTAATAGTTGTTTAAAAAACAAAACTGGAAAAAAAATATGAAAAAAAAATATTATCTTAAATTATGATATTTGTCGTACGATTTTTAATCGCCACGATTAAGAAACATAAACGAGGAATCACAAATGAGAGTACACATCGATAATGAAGCTGTAATAGAGAATCGTCGCAATATAATATATCGCAATAAAATATGCCATCGACTGTTTCGGAGACGAAGCTAGCTGCTTAATCGTCGGCGCGATTATGTGGCTCAAGGTGTGATACGGAGTCGTCCTCTCCGCGCTAAAGATAATGACGAATAATTACTTACGGGAACGAAGAATGTACTTGAGCGTGCGTGACCTTCCACAAGCGGATTTTGGCGGTGTTTGCGCGCGAGCGCGTTTAGGTGTACATTTACGCGTGTGTCGCGAGAGAGAAAGAGAGGAGGGGAGGATGGAAAAAAAATATCCGGACCGATCATGTGTGCGTTTTCGCGCCTCAGCTGGCACGGCGACGACGGCGGTGACAAGAACGAGTTGACGTCGTCATCATCGACCGCGACCGTGCAGGCTGACGCATTTTTCGCGCACGTGTATATATATATATATTTTTGCTAGGTTTATCCTTGGGAAAGAAAAGTTTGACAAATGCGCCGCATAATCAGCCGATCGGTCGGTTGTGCAAATTCAGGTGCGGCCTCGCATTGTCGATTAATATTTGAACGGCTGGTTTATACTAGGTTAGTACTGAAAAAGTTTATCTCGCGACGCACGCACAATCGGGAAGGGGGGAGGTGATGGGCAAAACGGAGGAAGGAGGGAGGGAGGGAGAGCGAGAATTCGGGAACCGCGTCGATAAGGCTGCAGATGTTATCCGCGAAATTCAAGGTCCCTCTATCTCCGACGAACAAACGTGGCCAACTAAACATTGGCCTAACTAAAAATACGACGACCTTGGTATGCCACTCACGTTCCTGCCACTCACTCTCTCCGCGAATCATTAGATACATTAAATTATATCTCGCCGGGTATATACGACGGCGACGACGAGTCGTGTCGTCCCATGTCGTCAATCGTTCTTCGACGTTCGAGAGAATGATATAATTCTTTTTCCTTCTCTCTCTCTCTCTCTCTCTCTCTCTCTCTCTCTCTCTTTCTCTTTCTCTCTCTTTTAGCTAGTTTCGAGGAGAAGAATATCTTGCGACATACCACGTGGTACTCGCATTCGCTATTGGCCAGTTCGATTTATGCAATGCGTTTACTCATCGACAGCCTTGCGCGAATCTTCGATCTTGTCGAGTAGACATCTCTCTTTTTTTACGAAAATTTAGAAATGTTTATTACATTTATACGCAAAGAGGTATTGGGAAAATTAACAAATCTTTCAATATGTACAGAGACATACGCGAAATATAGACTGCATTTGTAAAAAGTGCACGTGTATGTTGTGTAATTTCATTTGAAGTATCTAAGAATTTTTTACATAAATTTTTTTGAAATATTCTACTTGTATATGGTTTTATTCGAATAGATGATAAACGGAATGTAGTCTTCACGTCGAAGCAAATGATCATCGTCATGTTGGCAATATTTCAAAAGTTAAACGCGCCATTTACAGTGAATTGTCCTCTTATCGTACACTCGATCAATATTCACTACTAAAATAAAAATATTGCTTCTAGTTTTATATTCAAATATCCGCGAAACGTTTGCTCGAGAGAATCAGACATGGTAATATTTTTTTTAGGAGGGGAGGGGCTTAATCCAGCCTTTCATTAATTAATCGCGTGGTTTGTCGCGTAAATATTTTCGATATAATCTCTTATGTAACCTTGTAATCAATTTTGAATCATACTGAAGATCTCTTTGTTTCGTTTTACTGCAAGTATAAAGCAAGTAATAATTAATCTGTTAATTGATGTTAAATCGATATTTTTTAAAATTAATTCTTTTAAATTGATATTTCTTTAAAATTATATCTTATTAATAGCATTAATTCTCGGATTTATCATTTACTTCTTCTAAGCGAACCGGATAATAGCAAGATATTCTCTTATCTTTTTTTTTTAATTTACTTTCATATATATATCTAACTTCTCGAGAAAAATTCTATTTTGTGAGAGAGGCGATATTTTGAGATGCTAAGCGGCGGTGTGGTTTATGCGCGGGAGAATCTTAAGTTCAGCATGAATTCGCATGTGTTTAGAGAGTGTAAAAAGTAAAATATATTAACTTCTAAAATAGCACCGTTCAAGGAACGCGACTAAAAAGCCAGCTATAAAAGTCTGTGGAAAAGAGAGGAGGGAGGGAACGGGGAGGAGAGGACGGGGCGGGGACATCAAATCTGCGTACATTCTTTCGCCTGATTTTCTCTCGTGAATGCGTATTCTCGTCCGCTCAATTTATTTCTCGTAAGATGCGCTTAAAGCGAGGCGGCGTCGTGGCCGCCGCGCGTATCGGAGAGAACGACCCAAGTGCTCCGATTATTTTCCTTCTTTTTTTTTTTTTTTCGGCTGCAACACTTTTGTAGAGAGGCAGATAGGTGGTAATCTGTCGCGGAGCTTAGCGCGGCATAAAAATATCGATTGCGAGGTTGAATTCGAGCGCGGTTTATCTTCCTTCTCTGCTCTTGTGTATCAGGAGGCGTGGCAAAGTCTCGATGTACCGGTACTAATCAAATATGTGTTCTATCGCTTTTTAACACTACATAGAGAAAGAGAGAGAAAGAGAGAGAGAGAGAGAGAGAGTATTTTTTGCGCATCTTTTTTTCCGCAGATAGTCGATGATTTCTTGTCAACGAGAAACTGAAGAGACGCTCCGAACTTTACGCACAGTTTGTCTGTTGTCTTATATCAGCTTTCTAAGCGATGTATAATAAATAAGCGTGTATCGATCCACAAGGTGAACCACCGTGGCTTTCTTCGGAACACTACGCTTTATTTCTTAAGTTATGTCTTGAATTCGTGGAATTAAAAAAGCGAAGGTATCTTGTATCAGTTATATGAGAATGAAAAATTTCGCGATAGAAGCTGAATTTAAAATGCGTTTACTAAAATCTGTTTGCCGGACAACCTGTCGTTAGCTTCGTTTAATTTTGTCTCCAACAGATTCTAAAATCTAGAAATTCGCGACTCGGACGCAAGTGTTTCGCTAAGTTCTAAATATATATCGCATATAAGCGCCCCGATCGAATTCCCCCCCCCCCTTTTTCTCCCTTTTTGATTGCGATCGCTCGCATATGTGGGTCGCGCGTTTGCCTTTTAAATCCTTTTAAACGTGTTATCGATGCTGAGAAATTTTGCTTGCGTAATGTTTCACTATCCGCCAATCCGGACGTCGCCATCTACCGAAACGGCGAAATAAATGGTATGCTAAATTTTGTAGTTAGCTAGTATGCCGAAATGATATGAATTTCACTCGTATAGGTTTGTTTACTCGATACCAGGGAACATCTCTTCTCTCTTTCTATATTTCGCCCCTCTTTATATTATCTTCCCCCCTTTACCATTCCGCCATTCTCCATTTCGTCGCTGCCTCGGTAGCTACGATTGTGTTGGTGCAGTGACTCTCATTTTTTTGCAACCGCCCATAAATTCCTGCCGTTCATTCATCCTGTTACGCGTAACACGTGTGTCACGTTTGGAAAAAAACGACCGATGATCTTTTTTTAACGCGCTGTATCGAAACATGTGATAGGAACATTTCTTATGTACGACATATATCAAGATTGGTTCCATACAACTTGGCCTAAATGATTTCTAAGCCAACGTGATTATGTAGAATTAATATTGTTTCAATATCGTCGATATGATAATTAAAAATAGCGTTGCTATTTGAAAGAATTTTACATTATATTTTAAACTCAATTTTCAATTTGCCCGATCATGCCCGATATGATCTCGCTCGGGGTTATTGGATAATCGATTTATCGCCTGCGTATTAAGCCTCTTAAAACATTTATATCCCAATATTCGCAATTTGAAATATCCTTCTAAATCTTGACAATTTTACTCGCAAAGATTGTTTAAATCTATAAAATCGTATATGAATCTCTCTATTTAAATTATCCGCAATGAATCGTGCCCTTTATACGATACTGCGCGTTTAGCAAGGAGAGAAATCCCTCGTCCCTCGTAAAATCGTCGTGGTGTGCCCGCGAGTTTTGGAACCCATGTGATTATGCGCAAGCCTAGATTAGGGAACCCCTGTCGGTATTAACGTACCGTATTCTCGAATGGACGCGCGGCGCCCGCCAAGGCCAAACGAAAGTTCGCTCTCCGAACCAAATCCGGCAGAATTTTTTTTATCTATAATACGTACTTATCGGGGACGCCCAGGTCTAGCTGCTTGTTTTCGCCTGCGCTATTATCGATGATGAACTTGAGGTGACCTCGAAAGCTGCGCAACGATACGGGTATATCGGTGTCTGTATTAAGTGCGGGGGCGGAGGACAAGGCAAGCGAGGAGGAAGAGAGAGAGAGAGAGAGAGATTCGGGGGACGAACAGTTAGAGAAATGTCGGGGCGAGTGGAGAGGGGGTAGGGGGACAAAGGCAGGAAACGGAGAGGTGCAGAGGCCACGACGATTGCACTTTCGCTCTTGTATATCATTCGTCGCCTGTGATCTTTCCAACAAATCTGCCAAACAAGCATTTCTCTCTTTTCCTTGTAAATATGTCGATTAGGAAGACATATCGATCATCAATAATCGAGATACGAAAGAGCTATGTCACGCTATTAGTCGGTGGTATAATGCAGATGTTTTGTGATCGTAAAGAAATGACGATTCCAGCGCGCGATTATTATCACTAATATATAGATTATTTATTCAGACTTTCCTTAATGTTATCGGCGATTATCTATTCGGATCAATTCTTTTATCTGAGATTTTTGGGAGGGGTATATACACGTATTGGCAATATATACAAACGCGGTGCAATCTTTAAATTTGTACACATCGCGGATTATGATAGCCTTGGTCAAGAATCGTCGCTAATATCGCTCATCTATAGGATGAAATAATCAAATTAAAAATAATCGAGAATATAAAGAACCTGCAATGTAATATTTTTGACGATGCGACACATTGTCGTACTAATAAAAAAAATAGTTGTATAATTCTTATTTCATAAAAAAATATCTATTAAAATGAATATACGTGGGCAAGTCAAATATGAACCAGACTTTTTTCAAAACATTTTATTTAAGCAAAATATTTTTAGCGCACACCTCAAGTCATTTTTCTACATAGTTTTCAAAATCTAAGCATTTGTCATCGGATTGACAGTTGTTTTTTTATTTTCGCGTCATAAAAAGTAGTGGGACATATCTGAAGCTAATTCTGCACGAATCTTTTTTATGACATAAAAATTTAAAAAAAAATTATCGATCCGGTGGCAAAAATGCTTAAATTTTAATGAAAATTATGTAGAAAAATGACTTGAGTGTGCACTAAAAATATTTTGATCGAATCAAATTTTGGAAAAGAGACCGGTTTATATATTTGACTTTTGATTTCGCGTACGCTTTGCATCGTGCGTACATTATTATTACCGAAATGATGGATCTTGACGAGACATTTACATAACCGAGCGCACCTTAAATCGCTTCAATATATTTCTCCAAGTTTCGCCTGTCGAATAATCTATATGTAGATTAGCGCGAGGCAAAGAGCGCCGGCAAGAAAGTGCAACTGGCTTATAATCGCGGGTTGTGCGTTTGCGCCTTAGAGAAGTGTCGACGAATGCCTCCTCGCTAAGAATAGCGATGCACAATCTACATGAGAAAACTCCGAGTCGCTTTGTGAGACATGTCTCTCGCGCAACGTAAAACATGTTCTCTCCGTTTGTCCGAACGGGTTTTTTTTTTTGGAGGAGGGAGGGGAAGAGAGAATAAAACGCGCCCGCCGCGCACACACAGCCTCAATGTCCTCGTTTCTTGAACGAGTGTAGAAAAAAAGAAGGAAAAGATTCGCTTGTCTATCCGGCATAATGCTTGCCTATTGCGGCGACACCCCGTCGCTAGGGGCACGAATATTGTGACGTCGAGTCCAAGAACGGGTTACTTCTCGTTTCGTGATGATTTTTGTACGCGCGTGTTTCACACACAAGCTGCCTATCTTGAAACACTAAATTTTAAAACTGCACTCTCTGTGTGCAACAAGACGGAGAAAAAAATATTCCATGCACATGTCAAAAACAGCGGTGCGATTTCTTTAAATTTATACAGATGTGGATTACGATGGCTTTGATTAAGAATCGTCGTTAATATCGCTCTTCTAGTTGAAAATGAAATAACGAATTGAATTGAAAATTATTAAGAATATAAAGAGCCTACAATGTAATATCGTTTGACGATGTGACACATTATTGTACTAAATAAATAAAAAAAATAATTATGTTACTTTTTATTAATAGTTATATAATTATTTCCGGGACTATGATTATGTTTGGAAAAAAAATTATTTAATTGCAACTATAATTGTTCGAAAATTATGTCTGGATTAAACTTCACCGATTACCACTAATCTGATCGTACTCGAGACTTCCGTTGATGGTAATTTATCGTTAGATTAGATTAGATAAAATAAACTAACCAAGATATTCGCGTGACGTAGTGATTTAAAATTCTCAAACGCGTCCAATTTTCCGTCCCGATTCGCTTTTTACCTGAAGCGAAACGACCTATCGATCGTAGTCGGCTCTCTCCCCGTGCTTAGAGTCAACATCAGTCATAATACAACATAACGGTATACAGAGGTTATTAAGAATAATACACATCCTATATATCTTCTTCTTCTCGTTTGTATCGCGAGGGGGAACGCTTTGGGGAGAATGCGGGGGTCCGGGAGGCGCGCGCGCGCGCCCGGCAGGATTATGAGGGGTACGAAACACGAAGGGGGAGGAAGGGTGAAGCGGAGGACCGACGTGGGGTAGCGTTGCCACGGGTAACCGGCTGGGTAAAATCCCGCAAAGAAGCGTCGTGAATACCGCCGCGCTCTCTCCCGTTGACGACGATCGTTTGCGTCCCGTCCTTCAACGGATGTGTTACTTACCTTGTGTCAAGTTTGCCGATGCATCGGTTATCCTCGATAGATTTAAAAAGCCGGGCCGATCATCCAACCTCGAACTTAAACGGCTCTATCCTTCTAGATTTTTACTGGAATACAGCGAAAAAAATGCGGGGAAATAATTTAATCAAAGTTATACCGTAATACCTGAGAGCTATTTATGACAAAAAATCACGGATGTTCAAATAAACGCCGAGTAAAAGCTGGCTCCCAAATCAATTCAATGCATATTGCATCTGCATTGCTATTGTCAATCAATATCGCATTGGATTGACTTGTCATAATTACTATTCAGTCAGCGGCTTTTATTTAGCATTTTGACTCTATGACTTTGCTGTCAAAAACGAAATTATAAATTTTAATATAACAATCTTAGTAAATTTTTTTTTCCTATTGAACATTGTAGGTATAAAATTATGTTTGATATTACATAATTGTACTCTTTCATGTCGTATATTACATAAATAGAGTCTATTTCTTAATAATTTTTCGGGAATAAGATTTGTCAAGATCAGATTATCTCATTGTCTCGCAATTATCATTTATGACAAAACGTCGCTCTCGTCTATTTTCCGACTTTACATTAAAAATACATTGCCCATTTTTATGAAAACGTCCGAGTCCATTTTAGTCGAAAATTAACGCCAAAAATTGCAATTATATACACATATAATAGACAGAGAGATAAAGAGTGTGTATGTGTGTGAGAAAGAGAGAGAGAGAGAGAGAGAGAGAGAGAGAGAGAGAGAGAGAGAATAACTGTCCGTTTTCGTACCGAGCGTTGCTCGTTATGGTGCTCTAAATGATGTCTCGTGAATCCGGTTGGACTCAGCCCCCTCCTCTTTGGTTGCAGACCGGGAGGTCGCCGAGGAGGACGGGGGTTGGCAGTCCGCTATCAACATCGAGTACCAACGGCAAATACAGCAATCGAACCAAAGTGATACGGGCGCAGATCGGTGCGACGAGACGGCGTCGCAGGAGCAGCAGCAGCAGGAGCTGCCGATAATCGATCTCTTAGACAACATTAAAGATCAGATGGAGATCGTGCTGAAATCGGAGCCCGTCTCGCCGAGGATGGACGAGCTCGAGTCCTGCCTCTTGTCGAGTCACACGATCGAGGATCATAACGATCTCGATTCGCCGGCGCGCGACAATCGAGATCGCGACTGTCATCGAGAGAAGCAACGGCAACAACAGCAGACATCCGGAAGATCCTCGAATAATGACGCGGAGTCACGATGGCTGCGACCGCGAAACAGTTGCTTGCAAAACAAGCACGAGGATCAAGCTTCGCGCGTCCTCGTGCCCAAGGAGCAGGCTCAATACGCCAACCGCACCTACTGCAACTTGTGCCAAAAGACCTTCTCTCGCGCCTGGTCTCTACAAAGGCATTTGGCCGACACGCACTTCTACGTGCCGCAGTCTCTATCCTGCGATCAGTGCGGCAGGAGCTACAAATCGAGAAACAGTCTGGTTAGTCACAAGAGCCAGTATCACGCTAGAAAGGATCGTAAAGAGCACGAGGCTAAATGCGAAGTCACGTATTGAACTTGGCTGTTACTGATCTAGGACGAGTCTCTGTATCGTATCAGAACACGAACATGACGACTAAAATTATGACGTAACGCAAAATGTGCGTATGCTACCCTCGAAGGGATGGGGGAGGGAAGGGAATTTTACGGTCCACCGCTTGCCGATCGGATACAATCGCGTCGTATAAATGTGTTCTACTAATTAGTGTGTTATAGTTTACACTCTATCTCTCTATACCACTCATGTATTGTAATTATATCTCAACAGTATTGTGTGCAGCGAGATTTATTACTAGTCGTTCATTTCCCCTCCGACGAGGGATTACCTCGGTCGAGACCAAAGAAATCATCGGTGTTAATTCCTCGGCGCAATTTATATTAAGCCGTCAGTCATTTCGCCAATACGATATAATATACCATAGTTGTAGTATAGTTGTCGAGATTTCATAGAATGTATTTTTTTTTTTTTTTTTTTAGACGGGCATTATAGCACGAGCGTAAAATTCAGTAAAATTCAAATTTCAATATTTTAGACTCACAAATACAATCTCTATGTTTATTCACGATAATAAAAATACCGTAATCAGATATTACATTTTGCATCTATAATATCGAAATCTGAACTGATGAAAATTATGCCAGGCTCAATCTTTAATTTGATTTCTGTCTGTTTTGTTTCTTCCGTCACGTTACTCGAACTCGTATTCGAAAGACGAATATTTTATTATTAATATTTTATATAAAATTTTATTTTTATTTGATGTATGTCTAATGAAATATGGGTTTTTTTTTCTGTTATTCGTAAACCTCGCATTATTGAAAAAAAAAAAGAATATAATTTTATTTTTACTTAGAAATGTTTCTCGATATGAGATTAAAGTCTCTGTTAAAAATGATAAGCATTTAATAAACCGTATTAGGTACTAATCACACAGATGTTATTTGACATTACACTCCGTGACATTTTATCCGATACAGATTTTATAGTACGATGTTATTTCGATAGATTACGAAGAGAAGATTACATAACGTTACATTTCGCGAAGACTCGCGCAAACGTGTATTGCATTCGTTTCGATGTAGACAAATGCCATTGTTTCTGTGTATTCGTGAGATTTTAATTGCGTATTTAAAAAAAAAAAACCAAAAAGACGAGAGATCGCGCATTACCTGCTATAACGTAACGTAAAACCGCAGTATATCATCGGCTTAACGAGAAATAAGAGAGATGATTAAAAAAAATGAAATTGTGTTTCTAATGAGCGAGCGCTATCTCACGGCCTAAATATCGCGCGAGAAGAAAGAACTTCTGTGTTGGCTCTTTCGCCTTCAAGGCTACGCGAAAATACCATCAATCATGAAATATAGAGAACATTACGCTTCATCGCATCACCTCATTAGAAACCGATATCGCATTTGTGTACACAGCTCGCACATATCTCCACATTCTCGCGCATATTCACGTGCGCGTACACATGTACATATATATATATATATATATATATATATATATATATATATATATATGTATATGATACGCTCTATTTTGCTGTAAATAATATGCATATCGACATGGATATATCTGGTAGTCATGAAACACTAACTTCATCGCTCACGATTGTTCGCTGTGAAATCTTGAAACTGCTTGCGCTGTGTTATCCTAATTGCGTCCGAAAGGAGTAGGCGTCATGCGATGTGTTTTGGGAGAGAGAGAGAAAGAGAGAGGGGGGGAGAGGGAGAGACAGAGACAGAAGGAAGAGAGAGAGAGAGAGAAAGAGGATTGCTGCACGAATTTCGGAATTAAAAGAATTTTCCGAAATAGAGCGTCGTAATTATTACCATTGTCATCGTATTCGATCAGTATGACACTTCGACGGTACGTGTTTCAAAAATTTGAAAACTTTGATCGTTTCGTTTATACATAATATTAAATGTAATTAATATTCATTCTTTTAGAATGTGCAATCGAATAGAATTATTGCTATATTAGATAACACAGAAGAAGCGCGTATAAAGAATGATCTTACATAATATTGCCGACATTCTACATCTCGTTCTACATCTCTCTGACAATGTCGCTTCTACGTAAATGAAATTACGCAATATTGACTGTATATGAAATTATTATCAGCACTTCTTATGTCGTGAATCAGCGCTTTTTATGTAATTGATGTTTCAACATTTTTGATGCTGCTTCTACGTAGACGAACGGGAATTATTATTTTATATTATAAAATATTACTAAGATATATATATATATATATATATATATATATATATATATATATAGTATTAAATAATATAATCTTATAGAGAAACGTATCTCTCTTGCACAAAGTTTTGAGAAATTTATTACGTAAAGTTTTCCATACAAGTTTTATTAAATCGATCGCGAGAAAGAACATTGCCCGTAATCAGAATGCAATGATAAAAAAAAAAAAAAACGACGACGATAATCAGGACGCGAATGACGAACGCGATAATGGCAATGCTGGAGAATATTGACATTAAGATGAGGACGGTTACGATATTCACTACAATAGTGCTCATAAACTGTTTCTATACAGTGTTATAAATGAATTGGATTAATGTCATTATTACAACAATGGCGATAATGAGATTGAAGATTGAGGAGATATCGATCCTAACAAAAATCGGACATCGAAGTATGCACGGAATAGCAAGATTTCAGATGACTTGTTCGAAGATGAGCCGGAATAAAACGAAACAACGATCAAGAAAAATAAAAGTGAAAAAAAGTAATTGCGACGCTATGATTAACAATATGGATGAAATAACGAAAATGAGAGAAGGAGAAAAAAAAAAATGAGGTAATGACATTGACACTGACACCGACGACGAAGTTGACTATGACAAGGACTTTGGCGATAATGCGACGAAAGGATTAACCATCGCAATGATGATTATGACAACGATGTTATCTGGAGAAAACGGAAAGATAAGTATCACGGTCGAAAAAGCGAAAAAAAAAAGAAAAAGAAAACGAGAGATACGGTGACAATGGTTATGTGCGTTAGGAGGCATCTCCCTCGTAATAATCGTCATTACATCATGCAATCAGACGCAAGCAGCAGCACCCATATATAACTCTTAGGTGGTTTTAAGAAATAACACACACGCATATATATAAATTTGGGCACGGCTTGTCGGGTGACGGTGGTACGATGTATGCTCGATTAATAAGGCGCAAAATAAAAGGTACTAAGCGGCAAATGGAAACAAAAAAAAGAGAGAAAGAGCACACACACACACACACGGGCGCACGATATTTTCTCAGCTGCGACAACTGTGGCGGTGTCGATTTATCGACAGTGGTGTAGGAGTATGAAATTAATGGTGTGCGATTGCGAGCTAGAAACGGGGAATAAAAAAATAGACGAATGACGAAGTGTGTAGAGAAGCACGGGGATGACGTCCTCTCACTCTCTTTCTCTCTGTCTATCTCAGCCCGCTCCCCCCCTTTCCCTCTCTCTCTTTTCCACCGTCTAATATCTAACTTGTCCACTTTTCCTGTGCCCCCCCCTCCCTCCCCCCCTCTCTCTTCCCCCCGACGTTTCGAGCGCCAAAAGCCCACAAAAGTAGTAATCCCTGTGTGTCTGGTTCTGCCGCCAGGTCTGTTGGCCGGCAGCGGCGCGAGCGATGAGTTTCGATGCGAGCCGTGCAACAAAAACCTGACCTCCCTAACGCGGTTGAAGCGGCACATACAGAACGTGCACACCAGGCCCAGCAAGGAACCGATCTGTAACATCTGCAAGCGGGTTTACTCCAGTCTAAACAGTCTGCGCAACCACAAGAGCATCTACCACCGGCAGCACAACAAAAGCGAGCAGCAGAGAAAGGATGTAGCGCAGGCCTGCGAATGGCAGAGAGATCAGAGAGGAGAGCACATCGAGAGAAATTACTCTGTGCAGCAGCAACAACAGCAGCAGCGGCAGCAGCAACAGCAGCAACAACAACAACAGCAACACCAGGCTCAGCAACATCCGCGAATGGGATGAGATTACTTCGCCTCTACCTCCGTCACCCGCGCTTTCTCTCTCTCTCCTTCCGACGTGATTTTCTCGATGTCGAGAATGTACCGAGTGTTCAAACCGCACAGACCTACGTTACCGTTATCGTTACGGATCATGGTCCGGTGTGATCTCGATTTCTGCGATCGCTGGCGATTGAAATACGTATTTCTCACTGTACAGTTGGCTGTAGGTTGACGGATTCGAGATGTAGCTCGGATAATAGTTTCGTTCGCTATCGCATTCTCGAGATACCTTAAGTATTTAACGAGAAGTCAAGAGAACGACCGGTCGTACGTTTCTACGGCGATGTAACGTGATTTTTAATGTAACTTCACGATTTGTTGTAAGCTGAAGATATCGCAAATGAAATCGAATCTCTTGAATCGGTTACGTGCCGATGAAGCGGATTTAATTACGGTCTCGATACCGGATCATTTCCTATCCTTTCGAGCGTTACTCTCGCGACAAAGAAATCATTTCTCGATGTCATTGCGTCTCGTTTGTGACGATTGGTGAAATATACGAGCCAAATGAGTGACGTCTTGAAATGAAACTACGTAACTACGAAATTCGGATGTGTCGGGCGATATCGTAAAGTTGCATTGATATTTTTTATGAAAAAATAAAATAAAGTGTCCCATAAGGTATATTATATTTGCATCTTTTGTAAATAGTGTTGCGAGAGATTGAACAGAGAAAAAAGATTCGCGTATCTAGAATCTGAGCGATTACTTATGTGATAGGCATATAACTCCTTCGACTTTCGATTAGCTCAAGGCCCGCGATATTTGTTGTTATTTTTATATATTATTTATGTGATGAGAGCACACATATACACACACACACGCACGCGCGCACACACCACACATACACACATATGACATATGCACGAGATAATTGCAGACAATTTCTGTTTCTATTTATCGCCCTACATGGCGATACAAGAAAAAGGTGCGGTACAAAACGGGATAATAAAATTATTATTTAATATATCTAATTTATTCGTAACTCCATATTCCTTTAGACAAGTTAGAATAGAATGCGCTCTTCTTTTCCCATTCCCTGCCGTTTCGGCATTAATTTTCCTTCTTTCCTAAAACGCAGCGTTTCGTGTCAACGATACAAGATTTCTTTATCATAACTTGACGATAAGATCGTCAAAATTTATAGAGATTTAAATATTTATATGAGAATGTTGCACACATGCGTTATTAATTGAATTTTCAGCATTGACAAGTTCCGTAATATTTAAACAAAAGATTAATATTTTTGTATTTCTATGTAAATTTAATTTTGTTTTAAAAAGAAAAAAAAAATAAATAGATATATTGCAAAAATTTTATTAATCTTTACAAGAAGAATTACCTTTGCATCCATTACTGCAAAAAGTTTTATTTATTGAATATTAATTTCACCTTACAAAGAAATTATGAGAAACATCCTTCTCTGCCTTTGATAAACTATAAAGCAGTTTAAAACAGGGGAAACAGAGGAAAGAAAAACAAGAGAAATACAAGAGAATAAAAATCTCTTATTCTGAGCTGCTTTATGAAATATGTCAAGGCTCATTAAAATGAGAGGAAAACTTTTTTATTAAAATAATTTTTAAACTTCTACGTAATTAAAAAAAAAGCAAATTAATATCGAGGTCTTAAAACGCAACCAGAAGAAGCAGATATAAAGTAGCATAAATTTACGATACAATTTTATAGGTATTTCAATTTAATAATTTTTCAAATTCTAATTATTGTTTTTTATTTAATGCATACCGACTTACACATTACAGTGTTTGTTTCTATATCTCCCTATTAATTGAAATTTTTTAATAATGTATTTTTATTATTTTAGTGCGTTTAATAAACATCATCGAAAAAAATTATGTGAGTGAATTAATCAAAGTTATTCACGAGTAAAGACACGTGTTCTAACAGATTATAATCGTCGAAAAATTAACGCTACACGCATATTTATCGACACGGAAAACACGTGTGTGCGTATTAATGTATTTTTGCTTATTTATCGCATTTTTGGAAAAGGCACGTTTATTCTTTTATATATATATATATATATATATATATATATATATATATATATATATATATAAATGCAATTAAGATATATATTTTTTTACCTTCGAATTAATGTTATCTTTCTTACTTGATGTGTTGTAGTAATTGTTATCATCATTAACATTTTTCTTTATCGGCAAGTCTTTATTATTGTTGCTGCTGCTATTGTCGCTCTTGCTACTGTTGCCTTTACACTATTATATTCTCTACTATGACCATTACTTTTATTTTATTTTTATTATATATATATATATATATATATATATATATATATATATAAGTTACCGTTATATATCACTACTATTGACACCAAAGATATTACTCCTTTTCCATTGAAAGTCAGTTAATATCCCGGAAGAAAGCGGTACATTTACTTTTACAGCTCGGAAAAAGGTATGTGCGGAATATTTCGTTGTTTGTTATAAGCTCGCTTGGAATCTTTCTTTTCTCTCATCGAGCGTTCGTTTCTGTTTCACTCGGCATCCTGTCATATTAATATTTATTTGTTTTATAAGTATTCATAAATTTCAATAAGTACACATCAAAATATAATTTACTGCCTCATCAATCATTTCTAGATTTTTTCTTGGTTAGCTTCAAGCCCAACACTCGATCATGATTTATCAGATATAAAGCAAGACGAATGCTGAATTACATTGATAATGAAAATCAAGTTATTTATATCCTCACGTTTGCATTCAATATTCCGATGATAGCAAACAGGCGACAATATAGTTGCTATTTTGGATTCTAGCTGTCAGATTTTTCGTTATCGCAAAGAACGAAATTTCTCTATTTCGTAAATTAAAATATATAAATCTAATACGTAAGAAAGACAGGGGGGGGGGAAGAGAGAAAGAAAGTAAAAATGAGACAAGAGTGAAAAACGCATAAAGGAATAAAGGAATGTACGTAACTTAAAAAAAAATGCAATTCAACCTCACAGCGCGAGAAAATTCGCAAAAAAATTGCACTGTCGCTCTCGGCGCGTGATGTATGATTCGTCGCGTTTATTATGCATGACCAATGACAAACCAGAGCTCCGAGCCGCATTTTTAATATCTGCGGCTAATATGCAGCAGAAACAAGATATTCTCGAGCAATCACGTGGCTCGTAGGGACACCTCAACAGGCTGGTCTGTAAAAGTATCGATGGATATTCAGTAATTCTTTTTGATACCACTGCCGATCTTGTTTTTCGATCGATTTCAATCCCTTCTTCTCCGATCTACTCTCACTTATTACCTTCTCCGAACCGATCAAATAATCGACTTACAATTGACTGTCAGCGAAGACCTCCTGTTTTTTTCGGCCCTACTTACTTGCACATCAATTCTTGCCCTCTCCTCACTACTCCCCCTCCCTCGTCTCTCTAGCCCTAATCATACAAGAATACTTAGCAGCGTATCGTAACTAATCTTGTCCAAGTGATATTAATAGCAGTCGTATCTTTGTTCTTGTTTGTTCCCGGTCCCGCTCGCTCGGCTATACGTTTGGCTCTGGTTCGTCATTGTTCTGTGTGTACCTACCCGCTACCTTCACGAACACGGACTTGCGCTGGGGGTCCATCCACACACGTGGCTCTCCGTGTGCCTCCTACACCACAAATATTGGTTCGTAATGGAAATATTTCTTTTTAATTGGGTGTCGATGCATATGTAACGGACTATGGTTACTTGATTTACTTTCTCTCTCTTTTTCTCTTTTCTCTCTCTTTTTTCTTTTTTTTTTTTGCAAACTTTTCTCCTTTTTGCGCTGTTTCATATATATATATATATATATATATATATATACATATATTTATGTATCTGCTTTTATATTTTATATCTATTCATATACGTGTGCATCTATATTTTTATATTTTATTCACGTATATATTTAATCTACTCTTCGTCGTATAATTTATCGACTTACGCGCCGCGCTTCCATTTTTTTCCTCCGTTTTTCATCCGCTTTATTGATCAACTTACACGTATAACTTCTTCGCTTTATGCTTGTCTATCGCTCTATAAAAATGTTCGACCATACTATTTCCGTTCTCTCACATTCACATTTCTCATCTCTCGCGTCTTCAACGACATTGCGCGCCTGCTTTCGAATGGAAAAAAATCTCTTACGATCCGAATCTGAAAAATCCAACGCGCGCGCGTCTATTTATCAATCCCAGGCTCGCCCTCGGCGATCCTCGCGATGCGACTGTCGCATCCGTTACACGGTAGCCTGCTACCACCAGGAATTTGTTACACGTGCGACGTGTGCGGCAAGACTCTCTCTACGAAGCTCACCCTGAAACGGCACAAAGAGCAACAACACTTTCAGCCCCTGAACAGCGCGGTCTGCGCGCTTTGCCACAAGGTGTTCAGGACGCTCAACAGCCTGAACAATCACAAGAGCATCTATCACCGTAGGCAGAAATAGAAGTGATCGCGCGTATCTTACGTGCCAAGGGACACCACGAAACGAGCTTAATAGAGACACTTATAAAAGGGTCCCGCGCCCTGTGCGACCGGGAGTGCGATTGAACCGGTCGTTGTCAGGCGGCGTGTGATCGTCCTCGCGAGAACCACGTTGTTCTCTTCTTCGAATTCTTGCTGTCTGGGCCAAAAGCGACGTCAAACGCGATTGGAGAGAGGAATGATTTCAGCCCGTACTTTCGATTCATCGACGAGAGTCTATAATCTTACCGCGCATTTAACGTTGGACGTGGCCGTTCGATAGTCTGATTGTGTTTACTCTGATTCCTTAAGACTCCCCCCGCGCGCAATCTTTTTCAGAATATTTATTATTGAACGTGTGAAGTTTCGAACTGAAACACAAATATATTTCGCCGGGATATTGTTTCGATTGTAATTGCCATGATTATTAAAATATTAAAACCGAAAGTAATTTGTGGCACTGCGGGGGGAGGGGTGTTAATGTACAACGCGAGCTGAGAATTAGACGGGCACGTTTAACGGTGAATGTTTGAGAAAATTTGTGCGGGCTTTTCATCAGCAACGGACTGCCGATGTTTTGTACGAGATTCGAAAAGCAATTGTTATGTTATTACATCGTCTATCGATTTACATCCGTCATAATGGGTTTGACATTTGGGACCAGTCTTGAAAAAGCACAAGATGCGATTGTCGAAGGCAAACTCATCTTTTCGAAAGGACAATAGGAATCGAATGTTGCGCCGTTGTGTTCATCGTGTTTGCGCGTGTCCTTAACATCTTCCTCGCATCTTTTCAGCTTGCTTGACGACAAATCTTCGTAAAAAAAAAAATAAAGAAAACAAGGAAAAGCGAACGTCTCGAGAAAATCAGTGCTTCCAGATATGAGTGTACGTGGTGGATATTGTTATTACGCGCGCGCGGACCAGAAATCGATAGAAAAGCTCTGTCTGATCTCGCGCCATTATTTTAGATATATATCCCTATTTTTCTTTTTTTATTTTAATGACTCTTCGGACATTATGACGAGACGATGATATTAACGTTGATATCGCGCTCCCAAACTTTCAAAGAAAAGTTTTAGGATTTAATTAATTAACAAAGTTGTGATGGAAAAGAATGAGACTGACGGGAGTGCAATCGAATGATTCGAATTAGTATCGGTTCTCCCCCACCCCCACCCCCACCCCCGAGTTGATTTTTCTACTCGACGCATTTAATCCTCGAGGCGTGTAATTGGCAAATGATTTGTTCGCACGCTATTTACGAAAGTAATTACTTAGATTTTGCACGTAAGGCTCATACACTGGCGTTATGATTTACGGGACCCAGTGCCAATGGATTAAAAAAAAAAATATAGAAGAGTGTGTATAATCATAATTTTATAATTACTTGTACTTATTTTTTTTTTTCTCTACAGTACGTCTCTCGTACATGTTCTTTTCCCTCTCGTTAACACGTATCGCGCGGAAAACATATGTATAAATATGATCGATGATCGCATACGATATCATACGCGCGAATGTGCTGGTTCAATATCACATTTCGGAGATTGACGATCGCGTTATGTATAATCTCGTTGAGTTGAATTTCCGATGCTACAGATACAGGTCGGTAATCCCTGTACCTTGCATCAATTATCGTGATTCCTTTCGGGAATAAACATGAAGCTCATTACGATGTGTCTGTAACACAGAGATTTGACATTTCGCCGTAATTATAGCTGTTTCAATCTCAAGATCGTTAGTTTGGGATTTAATCGTATAGACGCACTTTGCGCTGAAGCTTCGATATTGTTTCGCAGCATAATAGGACAATCGGTGTCGAAACCATGTCAAGAGCGCTCATTGGCTATGAAACGCGAATTAATTTAGGCTTTATTAGTTAGATCGATATAACGCGAGGATGGATATACGACTGTTGGAGGAAGACTCTTAATAATGTCGGAGGCGCACAATCGTCCAACTAAGTATAGATAGAAGCGTCCAAAAATAAGTTTCGATAAGACTGCAAGCGAGCCCCGGCAATATGAGGCACCGCATTCGAGAGTTTAATCGTTTCATTATTAAATATCGCCCGATTTGCATGGTTCCGATAGTTCGAAGAGAAATATTCACGGGCAGATGAGGATAGATGAAAATAATTTGCTAGGGTTTGCGAAGGGATTTCTTATTCTTATACGATTCTTCGTCGTCACTTGAATCGAGAAAAAAAATGAGAGATGCAATGGTTTAATATATACACGCATATATATTTTACTTTAATATATTCATTCCATATTAGATACTTTAACGGGCTATCCTATATAGACTTACACATTCGTTTTTTTTTTTTTTTTTTGCGATACCTAACGAATTTTACATAAAGTACCTTACTTTGTTATTATTCTATTAATTATATTATTATTATTATTATCTCTCATATATATATATATATATTGCAATTATTATATATATTATTATTATCAATTATATATTAGCAATAATAGTATTGCTGTTAATATTGTTATTAATATTATTATTGGTATTATTACTATTACTATATTCTTATTCTTATCGCGCTGTTGAGTTATGGTTGTTTCTGTTTCGCGTCATATTTGAATGTTTTTTTTTTTTTTCTGGAAAGAGCTTTCCCCGCTTTATTATAATATATTCCAAAGACACAGAATACTCAACTTCCGTAATATCTGACTGGAATATTTCATCCTATATACATTCATTCCCGTCCATTTTGCGTTTCATGACGCTTTAGAGTGACTTTCATCGAACGAATCTCTCGAAAAGTTGCATCGCATTTTTTTAAGACTCTTTTTGCAAGGAAAAAAAATCTTGTTATATCGAATCGCGCGGTTTGAAAATGCGACTTTCGTCAGTTTGAGAATAAATGGACGGGAAGATGATGAAAAATGCGCGCTATTAACGCTTGAGTAACACAAAAATGCAGAAAACATTTGATCCGAACAAGATTTGAAATGTTGTAATAGAATTTTATAAATGTTCTCATGGTCTTTTCTTGGAGTTTTGCATAGTCCGGATTATCTGGATGATTGATTACTCGTATTCTGAATAACTCACAGATAGACAGCCGTATACATATGCTTGTCATCGTATAACCGCAAACGCTATATTTTATTAGTGGCTCACACTTGATAAGATGCTTATATGACGACCGGGACATCACCATTTCGTATCGCGCGAACAAGAAACAGGCAGAATTAAGATTCACGAATGCATGTGCATCATCGGCCTATGTACGATTTTTTTGTGTACGTGGTTCGGTTTAGAGAAAGATATACATCTTCTTTGTTTTTTTGAGGATAAAAAAAATGCGCTTTGAATTCACGTTTTTTTCTTTTTTTTTTTGTTTTTTTGTTTTTTTGTGGAACGTAAACGCACCAGTTGAGACACGATAAGGAATGTCGAAAATACAATCACGAGCGAATGTGATTCCACAACAATGTTGATGCGAGACGTTGGAGTGATACGATAGGAGGAGCGATCGCAATTATTACATCGATATCGCAATTCACGAAGGTATTGCAATCTTGGACGAAATTGTAATATAGTCTGTATAGATATTGTGGATGAATATCGCGTTGGAATACGAAATGTCTCGCGATGGTCATTGAAATGGATCGAATGGCATGAAAAAGACAAGAACTTTCTTGAACCGGTGTACAGTTTAAAGTGAGACGAGAGATTAGCGCCTATGTTATATTCTCGTTAATGAAATAGGTTCCTTCATATACATTTGAAATAGAAATGGAAATCGGGTAGGATTAAAAATCGATGTCGAATCGTTGGCGGAAGGCTATTACCGGAGTGTATCGGACGCGTGAGAGACTCTCGCGAGATTCTAGCGAGAGCCATGATTAATAAATAAATTTAAATCGCGACTAGAGAGAGTAAGCTCGGAGTTAGACTGTATTTAAGGCTGAATCATAGTAAATCGTGATATGACTAAAAGCGTAACAGCGTGAATTGGAATGTGATGATTGCGAATGAGTTACACTGAATCTGTAGGATTATAAATAACGTGTATATGAATTGCGCAACCGTGAGGTCTAATTTGCGATTGTCATTTTAAATCGAAAATCAACTTCATCGCGTTTCCTGTCTGTACAAGCATGTACTTTTTAGCCATCCTATAAAGTCTACATCCTGTTTAACGTTTTTTCCACTGGCTGATTCGATTGAGAAGAGATGCCATATTTTTCTCTATATCGCTATACGCGCGTGCGTGCGTGTGTGTGTGTGTGTGTGTGTGTGCGTGTGTGTGTGTCATCCTTCGTCCGATTCGCCCGATCGATTTGTATCTCGCCGGATCTTGGAATCTTCTCAGCGATCGTGCAAGTGTAAGGGAATTATTACTCGACAGTTGCATCATGATCGGAGAAAAAACGCATGCGGCGCGTTGATAGACGAGTACGTGACTACATATACATATATATTTTTTTGCAAAGAGTGCACAAGAATCCCCCCAATAGACACACAACAGCCACGCGAATTCGATCCGAGTGACGAACTGATGCTCGCGTGTTGCACCAACATCGCATATCGATGCGTTCACATACACTTTGGCTCGTATAGGCAATTTCTAACGCGAGTGTACATGCACGTTAAATGCATTTATAGATAGGCTATGATAATTTATATTTAAAATATGTTTTGTGTGGTGGAATGCATCGTCGCGCGTATTTTCCGCCTCTTTCGCATTATAATACAAATTCATATCTTTCAGAACGCAAATGTACATACTTTACAAAATCGCGATTGGTCAATTATTATCGTTAACGTGTACATATGTACATACGTAATTGTCAGCAAATTTTTTTAATCAAAGGAAAATTGATAAGGATTTTATTTCATGCATGAAAATGCTTCTCTGATTTTTTATCTCTTTTAATTATACATTTTTTGAATTAACAACAGTATAATTTGAAAAATACTTGAGCTTTTATATTTAAAACAATATATTTGAGGTTTTTGAAAAACATCTTTGCGCTTTTGACGAGTAAAAGGATGAAATTACGCGCGACATAAAATGCATTAGTGACAGGTAATTTAAATAAGGAGAGTGAATTGCGTTGGGGAGTTTAAAATAAAAGCAAAAATGATTGTTAAATCGAGGGAATGGAGAGGATGAGGAAGAAGAACGAAGCTTTAAATTACGAGAATAACGAACACAATTTTATAGTGGTCAGGACAAGAACTGATATTGATAATATTTAAATTAGTAGATTTATTCGAAGAAACGAATTTGTGACTACTGTAAAAATGGCCAAATATAATTGCGAATATATATTATATATATATATATATATATATACATACATACATATATATTTATATATGTGTGCTTGTTACGTGCCTCTGTGTACGTTCGTATATTATTTACACGTACAAATGTACACACGTATACGTGCATGCGCACATATATACATATATTTGTCCTCCGATCAGCGGTCGGTGCGATATTATACGAATAATAAATTATTAATGAAATTAATGTAAATTTGACTGAATATTTAACTACAATTTATATATATTAATAGAGATTTATTTGAGCGTCTTCTTTGTTTATTGTTCGTTTAATTCTTCGCTTTTATGTTATTTTCCTGTAACACGCGATATCGTGCAGCCAACAGATTACCACCGGTTTACGTTATATCGAAGACTCGTTAGTTTGGTATAAACAGGCTATTTAATGTCATTCTTCATTATCGTGTTCGGTTGCGTATCGCTTTCAAGTAAAGATAGATGAACATATTTGTGTTACATATGTATTGTATTATAAAGATTATTAACAGCAACGCGCATTATCAAAATGTGTCTTATGCTTTACAAAAGGATATTGTGCAATTGAAGAAAATATCGCGATTATATTGAAGAAAATATTATTCGCTATTATAAAAATCTTTCAATCGTTAGTAATATAATGTAGGTATTTTTATCGGTCTTCCATAAAAAGGAATCTTGTGAAAAAAAATAGAGAGTATCGCAGGATTCGTAAATTTTTTAATGCGATTAATGTCTATATTGTCGCATTAGAGAAATATTATTTAAGTACTATAATATTTTTTTCAAGCTTTCTTGTATAGTTTCTACAGTCACGCAAGACATTTTTCTTTATATTAGAATTGTGATAAGAGGTTTCATTCGCGATTAGCTTGAAAATGACGCGCGACAGAACATGAGAAGCTGTTTCTGTTCTTGAAAAGCTGTGAGAGCGCTTTTAATTTTTTGATAAGACGTTGCTAAGACGATGCCTAATATACCAGGCTTCCGAGCACGAAAGACTGAAAATATTTCTTGATTCGCACGTGTCGCGGCAGGCCGTGCAGCTTCGCGAGAGAGAGAGACAGACAGACAGACAGAGAAAGAGAGAGAGAGAGAGAGAGAGAGAGAGAGAGAGAGAGAGATCCTTTTATCGAATCGGAAATTATATATACATATACAGGGAGACGGATACGTTATATAAATTCGCGCAATAACCGACTGACCTAATTTGCGCCTGAGAGAGGAAATCGTACACTACAAAGACGTTCCATTATATATATATATATATATATATATATATATATATATATATATATACTATACATATATATACATACGCGTGTAGTTTATTTCGCTGCTATCTGCGACACGATTGGATCGACGATTAATCTGGACTGATCCGTTGGACTGATGCGTGAAAATTGTTTGACTGACTGTTACCAAATCGTTGCTTAAAACAAGTACCTAAATGATAAGTTAAAGAATTTATAAATTTTTATAATGAATGCGCGATATACGGATTTACACGAGGATTGATAAGAAATCACCGCGTTGCAGAAGTCGCGGGAAATCGGATAAGCTATGCGAAAGAAAAATATTTCCCTTTCCTTTCTTATTTTTTTTTTTTTTTTTATTTTTCTTTGCGCCGAGGTAGAAGAACGCGCACATATCCACCAATAGGTGTAATAATCGATATAATGTTAAGGTCGACTGTGTAGTACAACAATTGAGACGCTCGTAAAAACAAGCTTATACTCATATACTCATTTTCGACTCAATCCCAGTTCTTTTTTTATATCTTCGCTTTTTCTCTCTCTCACCCTAGTTTTCTTTTTTCTGATGACGAGCATGCGAGAGTTACGTGATTGTTCGTCAAAGCACATACATATGAGATTTATTTCCTCATAATGGAAAATTATTCCGTTATACTTCAATAGAACTAAATAATAAGCGCGATAGGACACCTTATCAAATACAGCTATTAAAAAGAAAGAAAAAAACAAAAAAAAAAAGAAAATAGAATGTGCGAGAATGTTTTTCGCGTGACAGTTTTTTTTTAACAATACATTAAGTTTTTAATTCCGTTAGTTGCGTTATATGATAGGCTTACATTAAGATATCTTACATAGATATCGAACAAATAGCTTTCCCTCTTAATAACCCGCACGCAATCGCTGACTATAAACGCGCAGAAACAATGCAGAATATAAGGAGTTTTAACTGTCCGAAAGCTTTGCACGATAAAACGTCAACTCGCAAATCTAAACGAAACATATCGGCTTATGAAAAGAAAACTTCAAAAATAATTTAGAAAAATCTTTGAAAGATGATGATTTTGGTACAAAACGTTTCGCGTGATCACGTAGCATTTGCGCGTAAAAGAAACACAAAGTTTTTGCGAAAAATCGATTAATAATGTAGTATAAAAAGTTTTGCACGTGCGTATCAGACAGAATATAATATAACGAGACAGCACGGCCAACATCTATATCACTCACAAATGCGAACTGCTCGTTGAACGAAAAATAGTGCGCTATCACGTGATAATCCATTATATTATTTTACATACATATAATGTCTTGATTTTTAATATATATATATATATATATATATATATATATATATATATATATTAATTATGTATAATCATACGCCGTTAATGTCATCATTATTATCGTTATTGTCATTATTAGGACTATTATTTTTATTATTATGTTGTCCAGCATACTGATCGTCATCGACACAGTTATATTATTATCATTATTATTATTACTACTACTACTACTATTACTACTACTACTACTATTATTATTATTATTATTATTATTATTATTATTATTATTACTATTTTCGTCGCCATCAACATTATCGTTTGATATCGTAATTGTTCTTATTATCGCTATCATTATCCCTATTGCTACGATCACTCTATTATTGTCATTATTATCGAATCCCTTCTTTTCGTTGTCACTAACGAATTATCATAATTAGTTTCGTTACTGAGTTTCGAGTGCTGTCATTACCGCTGCCGCGTTATCACTATGATCACTATCACACATTATCGCTACTGCCGCTACTATTGCTATTGCTATTATTATCTGGATCAATACGGTTACTACAACTCTCTTATTATTACAATTTATACGATCGATCACTATGATTATTATATTATCACATTATTATTATTTTTAAGCAATATCAAATGCATTTTAATATATTTTCATTTTTATATACAATATAAGAAATGTACTCTATTTGGTTTAATAACTCGTTTGTGTGTTTTCACTTGTTTTTCTAGTCACCTATCATATCCTCGATAAAAAAAAAAAAAAAAAACCAGATAAAAAAGTCATATTTACGTTACACTGCACCAGTTATTCAACGTACGTAAAAGTTTGTCGCCAGTATTTAATGGCGAAATTGATTCTTTTTTTTTCAGCCGGAAGGTAAGTGATATCGATGCGTTATGATTTGACACATGTCCTATGCGGATATATTCCGTTATTTTGCCATTGATTAGCGCGTCTTTGTAACAGATATATATATATATATATATATATATATATATATATATATATACACATCATTAAGCTATGACACGCTAAGATGAACCAAGCCGCAACCAAGCAACATTTTCCACAAGTAATTTTAATCTAGCATCATTGGTATTAATACATATGTTAATCATGTTAAAAGTTGATTACATATATATATATATATAAGATTGCGCCCCCGATTGTATCTGTGATGTTGCGGTGCAAAAAAAAAAAATGACAATCCGGTGTCACTTTTGCTTAATAAATAGTAGAAAATTATCGATACGAATTGATTAAGTTTGAGATGTAATTTTTTTTAAACGAATAGGGCCGAGATACAAACAACTATTAAATAAGAGTAAGATGTAGCAAATAAAATAAAATAGAAGAAAATATTATCAATATTCAAATGTTTATAAAAGAAACAATAAATAATTTTAATTAATATCTCTCAGAAAACATGGTGAATATATTCAGGAGAATGCATTGATTGATCAGAGATGAAATATGTAAAAAATAATCGTGTGTTTTTTAGTATGAGAATTGCATATTGATACACTGTTTATATTTGTTTCATATTTCCTGTATTTTGTTTTTGTGTTTCGGCCTTGTAAATCACATTCGCGCGCAAACTGATAAAAATTGCAATTCTATCTACCGATTGCATCGACCATCATTAACGCAAATAATGAATTTAAAAGTCGTCTACAACATTAGCATCGACCGTGTTGATCACGACGCGCTGCCGTGAGGAGTACGAAGTAAGAACGATCCGAACGACGATCAGTAAGCACCTGACATTACGATTTTCCATTTAGCTCTGTCTCTCGAGCGAAATTCGTCTTTTGTACTCGTAGTATCCTCACAGAAAGAAAGAAAGAGAGAGAGAGAGAGAGAGAGAAAGGAAAAGAATCTTGCAAGAAATTTCTATCGCGTGCCTTCGTAAGGAACGGTGAGTAAGAGCAAGGACGAAGAAAGAGATGTATATAAAAATCGCGAAAGATAAAATTCGCTAAATCGGGGGAAACGCGACCGAGAAGATCCCCGATGATCTCGATCATCAAGATAGCGGGAGGGAGCGAGGGGAGAGGGGATCGATTTAAATATCGTCGCGCGCAGCTCGCCAGAATCACGCATATTTATTATACGTTTATGTTTACATTTATTTGTTTAGTTTCTTCGAGTTGCATGCTTTAAATGTCATCCAGAATGCTCAGTGTACCTACTCTCTCGTCGTCTCATTTCTCTCATGTCTTGTTATAGACTTCGTATACACATTTGAGACCCGTCGAACAATGTACATGCATATTCATAATATAAGTTGGCACAACCACCAGCTTGTATACATTTTACCTCCTGATACAAGATATATATATATATACGCGAATGTGCGGTTCCATAGGCATGCTCCTACGTTCCATCCAGCGTTGGTTATCCGTACCATCTATTTCCCACCCCCTTCACTCCCTTTCATCCTCTTATTATTTATTTCTCTAAGTAATATTATTTAAGATATCCTTTCAAGTAAGATTATATTTTCAGCAAATAGAGATATGTTGCTAGAAGACTTTGAACAATTTATGGAAAATTATTCTCTGAAGCAGTCATGGACGTGATTAATGAGAAAGATCGGATCAACAAAAATTGCCACGTAATATACGTTAGATAATGTATAGATTGGCACGAGATTATAATTCCGTATGACAATTCAATAAAATTTGAATGGCGCATTTATATTCGTTGAATGTTTGATAAATGATCGTTCCGTACGTAAGCGCTTTATTATAACGTACATAAGAAAGTACGTGTATCACACATTCGCGATAATCGCAAAGTGTAACGCAATCCTCTCGAAGTATAGAAGCGCAATGACTTGCAAAATGCACGTTAACAACAATTAGGGTCGAGAGTACCCCTTCTCGCGCAAGAGAAATTAAACGCGCAAATTCGCATTCTGTGAAGCAATGTGCATCCGTCTCTCCTCCCCGCAATTCCCTCTCCTACACAGACGCGTACATTCACACGTGCGCGAATGTCGTTTCGGCTCGCTTCGTGTCCGCTCGTGCGAATGTATGCGAATTATTTCACGCGTGCGCGCATCTCTTGTCCTATCCCTCTCACCGAATTAGCAGTAGTCGGAATTCCGAACAAGGCCAGAGAGGAGAATCGCCATCAGAGAAAGTTCTTACTTCGTTCCCCACGAAGAGAAACAGCGCGCCGTCCATTCTTCCACATCTCCAAGTCCCTCCCTCTTTTTCTTTTCCAAGGACGTGCCATAACGCGCATAATTGCCTCTCTAACCACGCGAGTCCCCCCGTTTTTAATGAATTGATTAATGCGCGGAGCGTGATCTATATAGAGGAAGGATAGAAGAGGAAGAAGAGGAAGTAGATTGCGATGATGAAGAAAGGAATTGACTTCAGTCAGTCGCGCTGACCATTCAAGACAGATATTTTCATAAAACTTATCTTTTTCCCAAACAATTTTTGAAGTTAAATTTCGAAATATGAGTTTTGAATCCGTAAAATTTCCAGATACATAGTTTGTCGAAATTTTTAATAACTATAAATGTGTATGTATAAAAGGATTAAAATTGCCACGAGAATACTGCTCTTATAATTCATCGCGAAAAAAAAAAAAGAATGAGATAAAACGAGACTGCAGAGAGTATTGATAACGTGTGTAAAATTGATTAAGCGTGGGGTACTCGAGTTTATGGTATTCATTATAATTATACACTTGCTATAAAATATCAATTGTCACAAGAGAGACAAATGATTATAAACTCTTCCGATCGGTTCTCTGAAAATATGTACGAGTCTTAAGTAGAAAGTACGCATCTTTAGTTTTTTGAACTTTAAAAGAATCCACGATCGACGCGTCCAAAGCACAAGCACAAACGAAAATCCGCGCGAGCAAGAGGCATTCCTTTTTTTTTTTGTGGGGAGAGGGCAAGTGTCTCTCGCGGTCGCTCTTTTTTTTTTTTTAAATCTCGAGATATAGGGTTTAATAAGTATGTTAGGGGTGTGCAGCTGCATGAGAGGTGCGTTGTTGTGTTTCAGTGCTCACCTCTATGACGGGGCTGACCTTGAACTCTCTGAGCACCCAGTCAGCGAAGAAGTTGTTCACCTGCCAACTGTGCGGCAAGGTACTATGCAGCAAAGCATCCCTGAAACGCCACGTTGCCGACAAACACGCCGAACGACAGGAGGAGTACAGATGCGTCATCTGCGAGCGGGTGTACTGCTCGCGTAATTCCCTGATGACCCATATATATACCTATCATAAGAGCAGACCCGGCGACATTGACATTAAGTTCTTTTGAAGGTTTAGATAAGGTAGGGACCATCACACATACACATTCGCTATGAACATCTATGGCGCATTTCTCCAAGATTTTAACATAATCTCTCAAAACTCTCACCCTTATGCGATTTAACACATATGCGTACATACACATTCCTTTCCTCTCTCTCTCTCTCTCTCTCTCTCTCTCTCTCTCTCTCTCTCTCTATCGATATTTTCTATTTTCTCTTCTTCTTACATACATATCCGCAAAGTTACGGAAGCGCGCACGCTTATTTTCCTATCATCAAGACTCCAATTTCATATTCCTCATTTCTTTCTCTCGTATTCGCTTTCGCGCGTCTACCAAAGATGCATATCGTCTTCTCTCTCGTCGCCCCCGACCGAGAGAGCTTGCTTCCTCCTCCTTCGCGAGAATAGTGCATGCCACGGCGAGAAACCGGTCCCGAAGAGACTTGTGCACGCGGGTACATTTTCTTTCTCTTCCTGGTTCGTCTTACGGTCGCCGCCGCTTCTCTCGGCTCGCGTAACCACTTTCTTTTCCTCTCATCCCGTCGTCCTTCGCGCCCCTTCGGTACCGTACGCGCCCGCCCGATCGTGTTCTTCCGGTATTCGCCGGTCCGTTATACCTACTGTCAGTGACTCGAGAAACTCCGACGCATCAGTGAAGCAGCACATGCTGCCTACATCGGCGAATTGATAGCGGGGAAAAAAGAATGCGCAGGCAAGCGAACGAGGGTTGGAGGAGGGAAGATGAGATTTTCTAAAAGTTTAACGAGGGAGAAATGAGTCTAGATATATTTTAAATTTCTTTTCGATTGCGTGTCTTCTGCATTTGGGAAATGATTTTTTTTTATTTTACTAACATTATCTATTTGACAAACGTCTCTTAAGGCTTCAAATGTGACGTTACGTTAAAAGTTAAAATATCCGACTGTCGCTCAATATTATGTATTTTCTCTTCGTAAATATATAACATATATAGTGCTATTATTATATTATTAATGTCATCGCGATGCGATCGGTACTTTCATTTATTTCAGTCTGTAATACGTGATGTATGATTAGAGATAAAGAAGAGAGAGCATCGAAGGTTTTATTTTTCTTTCATTTCTATTACGCGGAATTAATTTTATTATAAATCTACAGCGGACCGAGCAAAAAGGCCATTTCGTTGACATTTTTAGAATCGCTAAATAACATGGAAAATCTTTATCTACTTAATACTTTTGAAGATTATCGAAAGTTTTGTCAAAGAAATCAAAATCTTGGAGTGACATATTGGCTAACTTTATTTTCTGGTGCGGAGAGTCATGAGAAAATAGGTATATGAGACGGTGAAATTAAATGTCAAACTTTTTTTTGGCAATTAACAATAAAAGCGACAGCAAAATCTCGCTTGCGATAGGAAACTACAATTAAGAGAATTTCCCCAATTGTTCTACGTCTTATTCTTTTTTGTTTATATGACATTTGCTGTACCTCGTATGTCTTTCTTCGTACAGTTTCTTTTCTTTCAGTTAAACTACCGATCTAGCTATTTGTTGCTTGTTTGTTTGCATGTCCACCTAATTGTCCGCCTGCTGCTTGCCTGCTTGTTTGTAGCTTTGACTACGTGTCTAATTTCATTCGCATTTTTCTCGATTATTTTTTTATCAATGCCATTTTCACGCGTCAAATCGATTGGAGAAAATCGATTGGATGATTTGAGATGTAATCATCGATAATGCGATTCAATGTAATCGCGACGATTGGCAGAAATTCTTTCGCGAGAATGTAAAAAGCAGCGATAATCCTTACTTGTCAAAGAATTTTTATAAAGTGAACGTTATATATAAAAGTTAAAATATAATATTTCAGTTAATATTGAATTCCACTTTTTTCTTTTGATTATTAGCATTTTGATTACTTTTTTCTTTTGTGTTATAATTTTTTATTGATTTGATAAAACCGATACTCTCTACATGAATGTCGAGCAATCAGGATAATCATAAGGTTTTTATGCGAAAGATTCGTGAATTATTATTCGCGAAATATAGAATGCTCGCATTTTTTAATCTTGATCCAGTTAAATTTCTAATTTCTTCGATTAATCTCATAACAATGACAAAAATAGCATACGTTTGATTTTTCAAGCTAAACACAATTTAATTTAGTACGCGAACTATGATAATTTTTATCGACGGATTGATTCCGATACGCTAACGCCATACTAATCACTGCTCTAGCTCGATATACACGGGTCTGATACATAAAGATCCCCTCCCTCTTTTCTTCGTCCCGTCTCTCATTTTCTCTTCCTAGGTCAAGATCTTTTAGTATCGTGTATCATTTCGGATACTCGATACAAGAGCAAAATAGTAATGACAACTACACGTCTCTCAATGCTATCTAATAATCTTATCTATCTAATTTGGCTGTACGAAACTTTACAGCGATTTGTACATAACTCCGCACTACATTCTGAATTTATTTTTAAATGCAATTAAATCTTGATAAGTCTGAGAGCTGGTAATTCCGAGTATAATTTTTCTCTTATAGATTATTGATTTATGTGAAAAATTAATATACATATGATTTATGTAAAACAATGTATATTGTGATCTATTTATTATATTATGCATATTTACATAGAATCAAATAAGTTGTGACAGTTTAAAAATCAGACTTAATTTTTAAAGAATAAAATTCCAAATTTTCTCAGTGCTGTTTCTAATTTAATTTTAAAGATATCAACTACTTCATATTTAGCAGATAAATGATAATGATATTTTCAAGATGAGAACAACTCAATGCAAGTACCAACTCTGAGCTTTTAACGATCGATACATCTTATCGTGTCACTTGATCAATCCTGTTTTTACAGCTTCGCCTAAATTGAAGCGGACTATGAAGAATTAAAGATTGAAATTAGATTTTAATATTTCATGTTTTACATGCGCGGCAAACTATATCTTACATATAACATCAGAGTCGATTCGTAATAACGAATATATAATCGAATCTTCTTATTATTAACTCCTTGAAACCAAATAATCTGGCTTATTCTTAACTATTTCGCTTTCCTATATTCTCACTTTAACGACACAAAATATAATCACGAGCGCTATCAATTTATTGTGAGGAAAAACGTGTCCATAACTTCTCATGTATGTATAAACAATGCCATACTATATATATATATATATATATATATATATATATATATATATATTTTATACATACTCGTGAAAAGAAACCATGAAATTAAAAAAATCAAAAAACTACAAGAAATGAAAGATAATAAATCTGTTTATGGGGCTGCACTGTATGTTATATTTTTTTGCAGTCACATTGAAACAGTTATACGAATAAATGTTAGGGAGAAGAAAAAAAAATTCTTATGCATTCGTCCAGTATTGTTAAGCGATGAGTTATGGATGCGCATGATATCTTCTGTCCTTTGGACGCTTTCCTACTCTAAGTACGATCACGTAACAGAGATGGAAAGCGAGTTAAGAGTACGAAGATTCGATCGTGTATACGTATGCAGTCTCAATGAATATTAACGTTTGTGGCGAATCGGATAATCGTTCCGAGAGCGATCTTATACGGATTTGGATGCGTTTTCAGGTACGGGCAACGGGATGCATCCGGCACCGACGACGCCTCCCACTGTCATATACCGAATGCCGCCACCCGCGCCGGGTGGCATAAACGAGTCTCAGGAATGCCCGTACTGCCGTCGTAACTTTTCATGCTACTACTCCCTCAAACGTCACTTCCAGGACAAACACGAGCAATCGGACACGCTCTACGTCTGCGAGTTCTGCAACCGTACGTATCGTACCAAGAACTCACTGACGACGCACAAGAGTCTGCAGCATCGCGGCACCAACGGCGTGCTCAAGCGGCTCCTAAAGGCCTCGGCGATCAAGAACGTTCTCGGTAACATGCATCATCAGATGCAGATGCAGCAGCAACCGCAATGAAAACGCCAGAAAAGTCAAAGCCTCCCCGTGCCGTACCATCTGCAAAATCGTCGTCGTCCCGTCATCGTCGTCGTCGTCATCGTCATCATCGCGCTGCTATCGTCGTCGTTTCGCAATTTGTTTTGCTCAACATCAATTTGTTGGCGCGTTATGAGAAGCAAGATAAAATAATCGAAAACGCGGAAATGCTACCTTGCATTCCGAGATGCTCGAGTCCAACGCAAAGCGCCTAGATTGAATAATGGTTGATCGAATTCTCTTCCCTTATCTGAATTACCGATCTGCGATCTGTGGAAGAGAATAGAATTGCTAACCAGAGATAATTTATCTTAAGATACAGTTCATACGCTTCGCTATTCATTCGCGAAAGTTGGTTAAGGAAAAGTTGGATTGTAGATAAATTCTAATTTCTCTATCTACATTACTGATTCGTGATTGAGATAAAGGCAGTTAATTAATCACATTTAATTAATTATTGAAGTGAATCAATAATAACTTGAATTAACAAAATCTTTTTTCTCCATCGATTATATATAGGTCCGTAACTTAAAAAGATAGCAAATCGTTAAATATAAATTGAATTAACTGATTGGTTAATTTATTAATTTGCAGTGAAATTCTAATAATCTTATTGCATTTGCAGAACATGTAATGCATATCGTGATCAATTATCGTGAGATATTAAATGGAAAACGGATGAGAAAGAATGAAAAGGAGAAAGCAGAAAATTCCAAAGTTAAAGTCTGAATCGCGAACGAGTTAGTCTGATTCGAATTTTGAATTGTATCTCCCTTAGTTTTCCATCGAGATATACACACACACAGTTCTGCTAGTTTAGATTTGTCGATTAGCATCGTAATTTTTCTTTGTCAAGACTGCAATTAATCCAAAGAAGGACAATTTGACTGAGAAATTTGTAATTTGACTGAAATGAGGAAAGAACGAGACGAGGCTTAAACGTTAAAGTTAGTGCGCAAAGAAAGTTCGCAAATAAAGAAAAAAAAAAAAAAAAACATTCCATTATCAGCGATTGTATCGCTGCACGCTGGTGATTCGAGTTGACTAAGATGTTGGCTTGTCGACTTTTCGGCAAGAATTTTGCGCGGGAGATTTATGCATTTTCGAGGACGTTATCCCGCCGTGTTTTTAACTAGCGTTGTCCAAAAGTGCACATCGCAAAAATAAAGAAAAAAAAAAAACGTGTAAAAAAGATTAAGGAAGCCTATTTAGGATAGGATGTTTGTGGAGAAGGAAAAGTCTTCCGGGAATCGTTTCCGTGATTGAATTTACGTTAGGAATGGAATTTTTTTTTTTTACATCGGGACACACGCCTAAAACGTAGACAGCGCGCTTAATGAATCGCTTAATGCGCCGGTAATGAATATCAATGTGTTTTCGCGATCTGCCTCTCGTGTGCGTTACAAGTTCGAAAAGTATACATTACGCGAAGGCGGGATGATAAATCGCGAAAGAGATCGTCTCTTCTGTTTAAAACGGATAATTTTAACGCGCCGAATCTAGAATCGCGTTTAAACGTGTTCGTGATTAATTCGCGGACAAATGCAAGCCGGGAAGAGACAATAGATCATAAACGCGAGATCGCGAAAAGAGAGAGGATAAAAGCGGATCGATGAGCTTGGGCCTAAAGGCGAAACGACGGACGAAGCGAGGATGCACCGATGCGTCCGAACGCGCCAAAGTGATCGCGCGACGCAATGACAGTAATCGAGATCGCGACACGTTGCGATCGATCGACGGTTAACATTTGAAAGGAAAGGGAGGACGATAACGGTTTTATGAAACGAGAGACAAGAGAAAGATAAAGAAGCGTGTATACAGACGCGGAGGTGTGGTAGAGCTATATCATGGGTTCTTAACTTGTATATGTAGGTTTGTCGTATGCGCTAAATACAAACTATATTTTTAACTCTTTAAAAGTAATATTTTGAATTGTAAATATATTATATTCATACGCGATACATCGATAACGATGATATTCTCCTGTTCAAATTTTATAAAAATCGGCATAGCCCTACCATATAGGTATCTCGTGGACGAGCGGAGCAGTGGAGCTTACGGAGCTTACGGTTCATTTTTCAATCATCTTTTGCCATTTTTAGAGAACATTCTTAAACCTGTTTCCCTCAACGTGCACTTTTTATGGTCGTTGATCGAGCCAAGAAAAATTATTCTCCATTCCGCGTCTATTTGTCATTTCGAAAGAGATGCATTTCGCAAATCAAACTTTAAACGATTGGCATAGCCTCAGTTAGTGCGCGAACGATTATAGAGAACACTGCTCTGCTCTTCAAATTTTTAATATATCCATATTAACAAATGTACAAGCAAGAAGAAACCCTAAAAGTTGTTCATCGTAACATATTCAGGTTTAAAACTCAGCGTAGAGAAGGAGAAAAAAAAAATGTTGATGTTTTATCTGTAAGGCTAAAAAGGAAATGCCATAATAATTAACGAGCAAGTACAAATTATCGTGGAAAATATAAATTATGTCTACGTCTAACTCTTAGGATGCGTAGTATCGGAAAGGGAAATATTTAACGGAGAAAGGCGCGGGGAAAAAAGAAACGAGTACGGGAAAGGGCATCGCTTGCCTCGAATTTTATTCGCGGCCGGGTAGAAAGATTAAAAGAGAGAAGGAAAAAAGAGAAAGATGCGCGAGAGAAAAAGGACGAAGGGTAAGCACGATTTTCCAAACATATCTTCAAAGTGTGAAGTATACTGTGAAAAAAAAAATATACGATTTTAGATATTTAGCTCTATCTCTATATCGAGAGATTTTATAATAATTATTACGTATACATTCATAAATCGGTAGACCGATTCTCGATGACGTTTGGTCAGGGCATAATGTGGAGAGCACGATATGGATTGACAAAGTGAGGCCGCGAGATATTTTGCGTTTTTGTCTTTCTTATATTTTTTTTTTGTTGTTTAAAAAGTCATTTTCGAATTATTAAGAAATGCGCGATTGGTGAGGAAGAAAAAATTTATCCTAGTCATTCCGGAAATTTTTGTGATTCTGTGATATCGAGGATCGTGGCATTAAACGATTCGATGTGAAAAAAAGGCGAAAAAAGAGAGAGATAGACCAAAAAGAATATATGTCTGTTCCACATTATGATCGCCGGACGTATTCTTAAAAAAAAAAAAAATTCTTTTAGCGACGAAAAAAAGAAAGAAAATTGATTATTAATTATTATTAAATATAAAATATCGGAAAATTTCTGTGATGTTCTTCGGTTGGTATCCTAGCGCGACTGCTAAAGCTATGTGAACGGAAAAAAAAAAGTATACGGAATTTTATGTCGATGTTCGGTGTTGTATGATATATTGTAAGAGGCGAGACTGTGTGTCGGGAAAAAAAATTTCATCATACTATTTCGAAATTCTCGAGATGGGGTGGGGGTAAGGATGGGATGGTGGGCAATCGCTGATCGATCTGTCGGTTTAAAAAAAGAAACGTGTAATTTGTTTCAAAGCAAAAAATAATTTTTTTAAAAATCTTGCCACGATGCTCTCACAATTAATGAAAGTAATATAGAGAACGATTATAAAGTTCGATAGTTCAAACTATTCCTACTCCAAGGTACGATTAAAAATTTCAGAGACATGTACACGCGAATCGAGAAATATATATTTTTCTCTCTCCGTTAATACGCGCACGATAAATGTATCCAGAACGATCAACCGTTGCCATTCATCGCTGATTAGACTTAGTCTAGTGTAAACGTCTAGTAAAGTCCGCACACGCGTGTTGTGGGTGGATAGGTATACGCGCAAGAGTGCGTACGAGGGCGTGTTTGCGTGCTCACTTGCATTATATACACGTCCCCGAATGCACACGCAAGCACGTAACTATTGCAGGGTAACGACCCATCGCATGCCGAAGCGGAAAAAAAGCGCGCGAAAAAAAAAAAGGAGAAAAACAAAATAACTATAGATTATTTATCGGAATGTGCCAAGGTCCCGAACCGTTTACACGGACGAAATTTTAGATAAGGTAGGACGCGCCCCCCGTCTCACCCGCGTGTCGAGTGAAGAAATATTATCAATATTAATAAGGCTAATCGTTTTAGGATATAAAGGAGGTACGATTTAAAGAAAAAGAAAAAAAATATTATACGGAAAAAATTTTTTCCGATCTTTAATGTATTAATGAATTATTCTTCGTCCCGTATGGTTTTTAAAAAAGAACCCGAGGATAAGATGATATACGCGGCGAAAATATAAATATTTTCGATTCTATCTAAACGTTATCTTTCGCTCGCATCCTGTGTATAACGTGCATATGTATATATTACGAGATGTATAAGGAACCGCGCGTATTCTCCCAATATGATACGAGAAAAAACTGTAAATTACACCGACGTGTAACTCACAGCAGGATTTATTATTGCGGCGGTAGGGTGCGATGCGTGTGTTGCTTCGAGGATCGTAGCGTCTCTCTCTGCGGTTTTCGCGCAGTTACTGTTTACTTAAAAAAAAATCACTCGGTTTTTCGCCTGTCGACCGGCGACAAAATACGTGCAATCTCATCGTCAACAAAATTAAATATATCGTAACCGTTAAAAGGAGGAATGCCCTTCATCAGGAGCGTTCCTCGCACTTCGTGCTGCTCCAGCAGCTTCCTTTTAAAAGAGCCACCTCTAAGTTAGTCACCCATTCTTCGACGCGAACGGGTTCTTCGGTATAAAATGTAATCGATATATATTATAACTCGAAGAGGTCAAGTTTAATTCCTGGCGCTGTGACGAATACGCGAATTTATACTTTTGAGAAGGCTGATTTTTTTTTTGTAACGTTTAATATTGTCGATTTATTTAAAGACTCAAATTTATTTCTATTAGTGTTTCCTCCTCGTTTTTCTTAATACGTATATATATACATATATATATATATATATATATATATATATATATATATATTCCTATTTTTTTTAGAGGAACCGACTGATTAGATTTTTTTTTTTTTAATTGGTTTAAAGTTTTCTTTCATCGTGTGTGATATTATATTACCAAAGAGCATCGAGAAAACTTTGTAATACTTGCTCCGACGCGAATGATATTCACCGTGGAAAGTGTCGCGAATGCCGCATCTATAACACGTCAATCGACAATTTTTCCATCGAAAATCGAACGACGTATTATTTTTACTTCATTCTTTTTGTCTATTCTATTTTTAATAAAATCCAATATTTTGATTAAAAATATTAACTGACAAAATCGATACTAAGTAATACTATTTAACGATGGCGGTGCGTAGCTCTAACATGGGGAATATCACGAGAATCCGGGAAAGTTATAAATCGATTGTTTTCAATAGGGGAACACTTTTCAATTTTAACGAAAAGAGAAAAGAAATTTTATTTCCAAAAGGGGGATCAAAAAATGGAACTGTAAATGGAAAACAGAGAGAAGTAAAAAAAAGATACCAATCAATAAAACAAAATAACAGTGTAATTAATTGAAATTGAAGACAAAAAGAGAAAAGAACATCGTGCATAGGAGAAAGACTACTTAGATTTATTTTTATTATGTCTTAAAAAAAAAAAGACTTTAAATAAAATATTTAAATTGTGCCATAATTAATATTAAAAAAAATCTTAAGTATAAATTTATTGTTACAAAGATTTTTAAATTTATCGGAAGAAAGGAAAATTACAAAAAAAAAAAAGAGACGAAAAGAAATGATGAAATGATAAGAAAAAGAAAATATCATTACTGTCTATGGGTAACTAATGCATAGTACGATAATACTTAGAGAACAAAACGTCGTGTCAGTTTAATGACGACTATTGTATCGACAAGAGAAACTGTAGGATTAAACGGTTGGTTATTTACGCTCAATATAACTAAGAACTTATGTATAGTACGGATCTTTTCTACTTGTACCAAAAATTTTATTGCTAACGACTTTGTTTTTTTTTCTTCCTTTTTTTTAATGTACATAGGGCATTACCTCATATCGTTCTTCATCAAGTATGCAATGCGAAATTATGATTAAGGTGTTAATTAAATTCATTTGAATTTAAATGTCCGGCTAGGAAGACGATTAGTTCACTAGACAGAGATATTCGGAGAAAAATCCAAGTAGATTATGTTTACGACGATAAAGTTGATTACACGTACGATTATGACACATTGCACATTTTGCCGCGTGTGACAAGATTATTACATTATATCGCGCGCGCCGACGTGCATTATCGTCGGCGTAATGCGTAATTCGCGCGATGCGGCATCAAGCGTCGAATATCTGGCTAATGCAACTTATCGTCTACAGTCAATTTAACATCCAATTCAATTATTCGGGCCAATGAGAACTTAGCGAGACTTCAAACATCGCACGTTCATCTATTGTTCACATGAGAGTGAAACGACACTGGATAATTTAATGTACCCTTGAATGTACATACGTGTACTCCCCAGAGAGAATGTGTGTGTATATGTATGTGTGAGAGAAAGATATATATATATATATATATATATATATATATATATATATATATATGAGCCCATGTGAATATATAACATCTCGATTGTGTAACTGAAGTGTATATGTGTATGTACATGTAGGTACGTATACGTATATGTATACGATATATCTGTGTATATATTAGATTAAGGAGGCACGCCGAGCGTGCGTGTCGCGAATAATCGAATCGCACGAGCGTAAACGAATGAGGTATGCGCTATTTTCTTAATGTATCATACAACGTAATAGGCACGCAGAAAGGATTTGTAACAGCTGCGGATTCATTTTGCTATCGAAAGCGTTTCGAAGGAAAATGCCCGAGGAGAACCTCACGGTTCTTCTTTCCTCCGAGAGAGAGAAGGCAGACAAAGATCGAGCTGGGAATCTAAATTCTCGCGAGCGATAAGCCAGAAGCTAGAGATTTCGCGCATCCGCAGTAGTTACGCTCCTTTTCTCGCTTCACGCATATTGTACGTCCGTTATTTCTGATACTATTATGGATATTCATTGTACGTATATTAAACATATCTTCCGCGAGAGAGTCTATCCACATAGGAGGAGATACTTGTGTATTCTAACATCGTCGGAGAGTTTTATATATTATGCTTTTTATGTATCATATTATGATTATCTCATTATCACCGTCATCGTCATCGTCGCCGCCGCCGCCATAATATTCACCAGCGTCACTCTCATCATTGATAATAGCATCATCACACATCATCCTTCTCATTATTATAATTATTTTACTATTATTATTATTATTATTATTATTATTATTATTATTAATTATTGATTATATAAATACTATTATTAGTAGTAGTAGAGCAGCACATTAGTATAATTTTTATTACTATAACTACTACTACTAGTATGATTATATTACTGCTGTTATATTGTTATTAGTACTGCTATATTACTATTATTTTCAATATCGTCAATAATTTTTTTTTTTTTTTTTTTTTTTTGTTATATCACACAATACGTTTATTATAAGATTATAGTTTGTTCATAAAATATGTACAATATTGACAACTGGTCGATGGTACTGGTTATGTTGCACTATGCACGCATAAATATTGTATAGACATCCTTTGTTAGAGCATCTATCTTTTTAGATCCTTATTTTTATTTCGTATTCTATTACGACGTTTTATAAAACCGATTGTTTAAATGTGTTAGGGGATCTTATATATTGAATGCTTATTATTTTTATTATTATTATTATTATTACACACGCAGTTATTAATTATTATTATTATATTATATTATTATTATTATTATTATTATTATTATTATTATTGCCGCTATTATAATAATTATAATTATTATGACTATATTGCTGTTATTATGAGTACTCTATATTGCTATTATTATCGTCATTCACCACTGCAATCATCTTTTACAACTAATTCCGCTATCGCTACATAATCGATATTGCTATTATAAAGAGTAATATTTATTCGGAAATTCGTTGTGACATATGTATTTTTGTCCGCAAGTCTGAAATGAGAGAGGGGAGAGATACATAGTCACGACATGTATAGACTGCGAATCGCGAAAAGCCGTTTCGCTCGCGTCGCGAAATATTTTGCCGATGCGTGCGCGACACTAAGTATCCATCCCTTTTTATCACATTGCTACATTGTAAGCTTAATTTTAGTTGCATCATCGTCACAGAGATCATAAGCTGTCGAAGTGTAGAACGGGTCGTAGAACGCAAAAGGATCCACGTGTTGCAAGAGCAGATCATAGCATGCTTTTTCGGTCTACCTTTTTTTTTTTTTTTTCTCGAGAAATCCTTATACATCCCTACATCCGGAGGAAGAGCATCAACGGAAATATTGAGATTAGCGCGAATAAGGAAGTAGTTCTCGCGTGGACTCTGCTTCTTACATTCCTTTTCGAATTCATATTTCTTTTCTATACTCGATCCTTGATGTAGTGCACGAACCCGAGATTAATTTACTCAACGATTCATTTTACGGTTCCACAAAATTAAAAAATTGAGAAAATACGCGAAAGTGTCGCGAGATTTAATGAAAAGTTTAAACGTTCTTCTTTACTAAGAGTGTAAAAGTGATTAAAAATATCTTTGGTAAAAATTATTTATTTTTTTAAATTTCTGATGTCATCTCTAATTGATTGAAAAACAAATTACAATTTTTTATAACTTGCCAAACTTGTATAACGTAAAATTAATATTTCATTAATAAATATTATTCGATATATTTATATTCACTGCGCGTCGAACGAGTGTAAAAAAAAAAATATATATATATATATATATATATATATATATATGCCTATAATTTTATTATTTCTACAAATAATATTTTTTTTTAAATCTCGGAATGTATTATATCGAGGTTCGAGTGCACCTATGCTTTCTACATCCCGTCGTCGAATCAATGTCGATTGACTCGCTCAAGTCGATCAATTTAATCGTAATAGAAAACGATGTTTGGATCAATACGAATCCGTATTAAGTTTTTATGCAACGGATTACGCTTCTCGACAAGAATTCTCGCACAATTTCGCGACGTTGTGGAATCTTCGGTGGACAATCACGGCCCGACTATAATTATAATGTAAACAAAGTGCAACACGCTGCCTTGCTGAACAGTACAAGTACAAAACGAATACAAATACATAAAGAGAGAAAAAAAAAAAGTACGCGTCTTCGATTTAATGAACGGGAACGATTACCGGTAGTTAAGGGATATCAAAACGAAGATAAAAACGACGACAAATTGTTAAGCCGTTAAGATGGAAAAAAAAAACAAAAAAAATAAATAAATAAATAAAAGAGGCTCCGTTGCGCTATATGACAACGGCCCGGATCCGTCGATCATATTATTATGCATGCACGAAGGCTAAATTAACGACGGTGAAAATGCATTTGTTCACAAATACCTCAGTTGCCGTGGCCTCAGACCTTTTCAAATTTTACACAGTAACTTTTCGCTAAAATACGTATCTTGTCCGTATGTTTGTCTGTCGCACTTATAATTTAGAAAGAGAGAGAGAGAAAGAAAGGCGTAGTAGTACCTTGCACTTGTGTAAACTTATACATCCTGTATATAGATAATACTGTGTATGCAAAATCACCGAGCGATAAATGTACGCGTATATCTGATTTTCGACATTTTGTTTGTCTAAAGTGAAAAGGTTCAAGCTAAAAAAATTACTATCGATCTCTAAATCTTTGCTTCGAACTTGCATTTGGATCGTAGAATTAACGGTCGCCTGTAATCAAGTATTTTAGAAGTATCAGATCGAACTTGAGGCAGGCGATCAATTTGGATCGGATCGGTAAAATGTAAGAGATACCTGAATATCTTTATTATGATCCAGAACATTGTGTCTCTCGATATAGTATGAGATAAAAATATAAAAAGATCTCAATTTAGATACTTCTTTTTTTGTATCTCCTACATTTTCCCCCTTCAATTTAATCGATGGACGACGGATATACTTGTATATATTTATCCCGCAACAATTACCTACACGCATCTCTTCTCCTTCCCTCGCCGATCGTTCTTCCATCACGCGTCGCCGAATTGAAGAGATCTGTCGCAATCGACACGTAATCACCTTCCGTAATTAATGAACGTATAAAGTTTGTAGGCCCCCGCCCTGTATTTACGATATAATCGAGTACTATCGAGGATGATATCGAGTTCCGACGAAGCCTATCCGAGGAAGAGCCTAATTACATTGTACGCCTCCGCGAAATCCTTGTTCCGGAAAGGTTCCACGCACAAATGCGAAGCTTCCGGTCCCGTTCTCGGCCCGGAGGCGAAACGACACTGCCAAAAACTACGTACAGCTCGTTAAGACCGTCACATATTCCACCGCCCGTTCTCCCACGAGGATCATCTTGAGTTTTAATCTAAATAATCATATAAAATATCTTCCGCGCGCGTCTGAGGCTCGGCAATAAGATATATTTCTCATCTAAGCTACAATAGTTGTTGTTGTACTTATTTCTCTTCTCTATTTCGTCACCAGTCTCTGGATGTTAAATGCGGCTACGAGCAACACGTGCATCGTTCGTATGTGACGGATTCCCAGATTGCGAGAGTGCACGCTTTTTAAGGGAACGAGTGATAGAACGACGCATGTGAGCGACGAGCGCGCGAAACTTCGCGTATTATTATTATTATTATTATTATTATTATTATTATTAATTATTATTATTATTATTATTACTATATTTTACAGAATGCGGATATTAGATATAAAAATATGTATAGATAGACATACACACAGACAGAGATGTACACGCAATTGCGAGCGCGCGATAAATACTTACGCGCACACACGTACACATATTGTTCCGTTATCGCCGTTATACCATCCGTGTAACATAACATTGCGAATAAACTTGCAGTTTATTAACCGATCAAATCTGTGACTGTTCCCCGTAAACGATCATGCTCTATAAGATTCACGTCTCTTATTGGAAATAAACATTTTCGTAATCAAAATAAATTTGCATATATACCTAATTCTGCGTGATAGATACATCTCGAAGAAGATTAAAGAAGACGAGTGAAAGAGAACCGGTTTGCAAAGGTATAAAGTTATTATATATAATGTTACTCTATTTTATAATGTAAAGAGAAAACATCAAAAACTTCTCGACGTACTATTTTATTTTTGGATTCTAGCTCTTCGTTGAATGTTTAAAATAAAAATGTATATCTATAAATACATATGTTGAGTGCTCTCTAACAGCTTTAATAATTTTATTTCAAACTTTTAAACAAATATTATTTATATAATATATAAACAAATATTTATATATTATTGGTTTATGAGATTTATATCAGTTTTAGTATCTTTTATATATACAACGAACAACAAATTATTAATAATAAATAACAAAATAAATATAATAACTATTAATTAATTAATAATAATATAGTTAATTAATAATAGTACTAATAATATATTAAATTATTTAAATGTATCATGTGGATGAGTTACGTACATGTAAAAATTTCAATTATAAAATATAAAAACTATCAGTAACGCGATTATATATGCTTATCTGATTTCTCAAACTTTTCTTGTATATGTGGATATACTGTAACAATTTTTAATAATCTTTTTTTTTAATGCAAATTTCATCATAAACAATAATGAATTAAAATATTCATAAACGCTGATTATTATTGTTTCAATATTAATCACACAGTTTATTGTTTCGATAATATTATGAATATTTATAGATTTACAAATGTCTATTCAGAATATTAAGATTATGAAAAATACTTTTGAGAAATATTGATTGTTCTTCATTATCTTTTGCTCGTCAAATGATAAATGATAATAAATAACACTAAAGATATAACTGTACAAATGTACATTACAAAAGAATAATTTAGTATACGTCAATCTAAAATATAGTAGGTCGCATAAAAATACGTCTAAAATAGATGACATGAATTGTGACACTCAACTGACTATCCCGACTATCATCGAACCACAAGTGTTGTCGAACAAAGGTAGGTTATATAGAGTGATATAATGTACTTGCAAATATATCCGCGCGTCTCCACCCATCGAGCAACGGATGTGATATCGACGCGCGGCTTCACTATCAAGTCCCGCGACCTTGAACGAGGGGCGCAATTCTCATCATGGCAAAATGGCATCGCGGTGAGTATGCGCGAGCGCAGCTCACATCGGGTGGATCCCTTATATCGTAACCCTAGTCGTACATTTCTCCTCCGCCCTTTCCTTACCAATCCTTTCTTAAATATACGCGATACGATAAGCTTCAGTCATCGATAAGTCAGCCTATCGGTCATCGATTCATTTATGACATATATATCGCTTCGTAGCATTCATCTAATTTTATAAATAATAAAATAATTTTTAATTATAAATAATAAATTGTGGCTATTTTTTCTCAGCTTAAAATTTTTGTTTGGATGAATGGAAGAAGAAAGGAAGAAAGGAATGAAGGAAATAGCACAAGGAAAGAAAGTCGTGGAAAGGAGAGACAGCGTGGAAGTGCGCGTGCGCTCGCACCGCACGTGTGAGAGGGTGCGTGGGTGTGCGCGTTGCTGGGGGAATCGACTGGGGCGGATGCGGCGAGTGGTGGAGTGAAAAGATGACAGGAGGAAGGGTGGAAGAAGTGCGCGCGCGGAAGGGAGAGAGAGAGAGACAGAGACAGACAGAAGCGGACAGATACGATCGAGCGCGAAGATTTAGTCAACAACGCGCGACCACCTGTAGTTGTAGCCTTCCAGCCACCCCTGAGAGAACGACCCTTTTCCGCGTCGCGCATTCCGTCCCGCCGCGATACGATTAGCGAGCCGACATCGTCAGCTGTTCGAACTCCAGTTGGCATCCGGGGTCGCGCGAAGCGGACAAGACCGAGAGGGTCATCGACGACGATAAAAATACGGAAACGTAACGCGGGAGAACGGCTACAGCATCAGAGCTCTCTCTCCGTCCGGGGGTGCTGCGGCGTTGGCGGCGACGACGGCGACGCTGGCGGAGGAAGGAGGCCATCCCAGGATACCGTCCCGATCCCGGAACTTTTCGTAGCAAGAGAATTGTCTGAGTTACCACTAAAATGAAGACATCCTCGTTCTCCCTTCGCGTGATGCGCCGGGTGAGTAGAGATTCTATTGTCATATCTGTATTTTCAGCCGTCAATGGCTGACCGCCGTTACCGCCGTCATCACCGCCGCCGCCTTGCCGAAAGACCAATTTCGAGAAGCGTCGGTAGAACTCGCTCGATTGAAAATCGTTTTATTTTAAAAATGCGGGGAATTAGGGATTCAGCTTTTTAAAAAGCAGCCAATTATTACATAAATGAGGAAGTAAGTTATATATATTATATATATATATATATATATATATATATATATATATATATATATATTATGGAACTATTATATGAGTCTAAATTTCGATAGAATAGCAATGTTAAATTTTTCTCTATATTTTAGTCATGATAATTTGATGATAGAAACACGGTACAAAATAAATTTAACAACTTAAAGTATAAAATATTAAACAGTTATAATATATTTGTATTTATTCGCTATTCATCCCTTCTCGATTTTTGTTCAACATAGTCAAGAAATTTTTGAATAACGTCATAAATGCGAATACTGTATTTTCTAGATCTAATACGTAATCTTTGCAGGGAATAGTTATTCTACGGAATTTCATTTTAATCAACGGCTTAATTGAACGAGCGCGGGTCGAGATCGATGCGACGTATCGTACATTAATATTTATAAATTTCCTTTCGCCTACTAGTGGCGTCTATCGCAAAATTCAAGCTCTATTGTGGATGTCCTCAAATAAAGATCAAAGTTAACGGCGCAATTTTACGAAAAATTGAATCCACAGAAGAAAGTGTATTTTTTTTTTAAATAAATTTCTGTATTGAACAATCGATAGTGAACAACCGAATGAAATTGAGATGTTGCCTTTTCTCGTGAAAGATACATTCGGATACACTCGATCGCTATCAGAATCGACGATCGTGTCATTCGATCATCGTTGAAAAGTTCTCGAATTTCGATTGCCGAGCGGACACGTTTTTAAAAGGATTTCCGTTTATACAACGCTTGAAACAGTGTCTTTTACCTCGCAAGAAGTAGGATGTGTCCGTTGTTAAGGGGCGAGAAAAATGTGACGGGCGAGACCAAGCGAAACTGTATTAAACCGACAACACGAGCGAGCTCGATTTTCTATCGCGCGGGGTCGATTCGCAGATCTTTCGCATTAATCCTCTTTGGATTTCGTCAAGAGCGATAAAATCATGAGCGATTGGATTAGCAATCCAGTTAAAATAAACTCAGTATTAAGAAGGGCCAATAAGTATCATTTAAAATAAAAAAAAAAAGGAAAGACGTATTTAAAAGTTTGAGATTTTGAATTTCCTAAAGAGATATTATTGTGAAACATATGCAAGTATTCAATTTATTTTTTATTCTAATTTTAATATGATAGATACCCTGATTAATTTATGATCGATTTTTTTTTCTCTTATAATCTGGCACAATTAGTTATTATTCGAAAATTATTAAGTACAATTTTTTTCACATCAAAAAAGTCGATTTTGAACTCGTCAAAGAACTTATCCATCAATAAAATTACTTTTACGCAAACATCACATCTTGGAAAAATGTCAAAAAAGATTGCTATTCAAGAATAAAATTTATAGATGCGTGGAACTTGTAAAATAAAGAATATTGTGTACAATATATATAATATATAATATATACAATATATATATATATAATTTATATATTTTCGGATAAATTTTGTTATCGTGCTGTGCATTCTAATAATAAGAAGAACGAATATATAATCAATAAATTAGCGAACAAACATGCAAAAATGCACGTGCATTTTTGCATGTTTGCAAGCTAATTTATTGATTATACTTACTTTATTGTCATAGAGTTTTTAGTAGTTTAATATTCGCTCTTTGTAACGGTTCATGCAATATTGCATAAGTAAAAATAGATTGCGCGTTTTTAATAAAAATGCAACTAAACAGCTGCTCTCGTGAATCTTGCTTTGAACGAAATTTAAAAATGCTAAACCTCTCTTCACTCGTGTGACTTTCATATCAAAGAATAGTCGATAGTCGACTTTTTCTTTCGTCCACCGGTGGGCGTTTACCAGTCGTCGTGTCACATCGTGGAAAAGCAAGTAGATGTGCGCGAAGGACGCCGAGAAAGGGAGAGAGAATTCTATCTCGATATATATATATATATATATATATATATATATATATATATTTCCTCCCGTTTCCCAGGTACCCGTAGAGCCGATGGAATTCTTGGGTACGTGGCAATCCGGGACATGACCTTCGCGTCGTCTCTAACGATCTCGACAGCTTCGCGCGAAAAGACAGATGTAAATTCTAATACATCTCTCGCCTCAAATTAACATTTAATTACGTGCGAAAGTGTGAATATAAAATCTATTTATCTATCGTACAAATTTATACCGATAACGTTATTTGGCTGTAATTTTAATATTATACTTCGCGAATTATTTCGCTATTTGAAAAACATATTCAATAATGTATTTTTTTTTGAGATATTTTATTTTATATATAACATAGAGAAAAAATATTATCTCTTCCAAAGTATTATCGTATCATCAAGACATTTTAATCTGACAAAAAAATCTTTTTTCAAATGTAAAATATAAAATATGTGTCAGGAGATGTTTCAAATTATATTTTTTTTTTTATTTCCCTTCTCTTTATTTTTAATTAATAAAATATTTCAAAATAATTAATAATAATAAATGATTGCATTATTATTAAACGTATATATTATAGCAAATGTATTATTTATAGCATGCTACAATAAAAATCTTGGCAACCTTTAAATGGAAAAGGTTACAAAAGGGCGACACTGACACATTTGTTAAGCTGCAAGGTTGGCTCTCGTGTTCAGCCAAGTTTCGATGTTAATTTATGGCATATGCTAGGGGCTTCCGGTCTGCAGAGTGTGCCGCTATAACGCGATATTGTCGCCGCATAGTGTTAATATCAATAATGGACAGTAATTGTTCGACCCAAGAGAGATATCTACCTCGATGACGCTACATTGTGCCAAGTTAAAGCCGCGAACTCTGTTTCGATCGCGATGACAAATAAGGACATATTGCGTATATCTCTTGCTAAATCGTTAACATAAAAATGATAGGACACTATTACGGATCCAAGGCTAATGTTTAACATAACGCTCTCTTTATCCGTACGCTTTATTATGTACAAACTATAATTATGCATTTCAAAATATATATTTCGATTTTATCTCAGTTTTTAAAAAAACATAATTTCGAATAATATTTTAAATAAATATAAATGAATAAATGTAAATGATCTGTTTCCTTCGTGCATAAATATATTAATAATTATTATTTCTTTATTTATTTTTTTGTATAATCAAAATTTGTATAATCAAAATTTTCTTACATGGCAATTATTAATCAATTATTTCTAAATTCATTTAATTGTACAAATCTAATTTTCTCTACATAACTAAAATAATTGATATTGAATTATGTTTTTTTTTTTTTTTGTGAAAGTTGAATTATTGGCTACGATTTGTCTTGTGATTATGTTACAAACGAGAAATCTTCCCATCCGGAGACTTATTCTCTCATCCTTCATTATTGACAATTGCGATAGTTTCGAATGCCTTCCTTATTCACGGATTACATGCAGAGAGAAAGTATTGGACTGGCCTAAAGGATAACAGCCCACCTGTTGCTAGGCCTACAACAGGCGCGATATAGCAAATGGCTCGCATTTAACGGCTTGCTATCAGATGCTAATAGCCAACATTTTGCGATCGCGTGCATCTTGTCTTAAAAGTATGATTATCATGTTTTAATCGTACAATTTTCAGTTTGTTAGAACAATGAATGCCGTCGACACGATATATTACATAAAATTCACCGTTCGAAAGTAATGAAGTACGCCCCTCTATTTAAAAAAATTAAATTGGAAATTATATTAATAACAAATATGTATTATAATGAGTATTAATATAATGATAAGTGTATAATCAAATAATATAATAATAATCTAAAACATACGCGTTATATTGATCGATCGCTCGATACTCGGAACTGTCTTGAGACGAAACTTCGTTTCTCTTACATTATTCGACCGTATGTAACGTATTTCTTTTTTATTATACAGGCGCATCGCGGACCGACGGGCGTGCAGGTATCTTTAAAGTTAAGAAAAAGCTTGTGGGTCGTTTGTTACAGTATACTTAGGCGACGCCTTAGATTAGATCTTAAGCCTTAGAAAGCCGTCATTCGCCGCTCTTATTAGCACATACTAGATTATAATCTCCGTAAAACGTTAAATCCTCTCGTTATCGAGCAACTAAACTCTGTTCGATTATTCAGAGAATTATCTCGTTAGCGTAATCGTTCGCCGAATCAAATGCGATTCGATTAATCCGCTTATATACGTTCGTTATATCGCATTTGTAAAAAGCGTTCTGTGACTCTGTGACATTTCGCATTTTTTATTGTCTTATTTGTTATGACGAGAACCCGACATAGATCCGCCGTAATGCATCTTATTAGCCTAATGTACCCGCCTATTAAATGCAGCGATACAATTAAAAGACCTCGGATGCACGCGAAACAGTCTATATGTAGTGTAATCGCCTCAATCGCGCTAAGTAAATTATATAGAAAAAAAGTAGGTAGTGCCAGGGTCAACCTTTGAAGTTATGGATCAGTGTTACTCAACTTCCGCAGTATAAAGACGTATTTTTTTCACGCTTTCTTTTTACATTGTAAGATGTTATAAAAAAAATTGCCAATACACACATTGACTCTCTTTTTAGTAATAATAAAATTTGAGAAACACTGAACTGTATATTATAACTGATTACTTAATACTGTAAAGTTAGAATTTTTCTATTCTGTGATTTTTTTATTAAATTCGTAGTTTGTAGTAATCGCGCATAGCATGCACGATATTTTAGGATGCATGAAATTAAAAGAAAAAATATTCGTAAAGATAGTATTTGTTATTAAAAATATTTCAGCATGTTTCATCATTATACCGTGCTCTGTATGATACGTAATATACTTTTTATATTTTAACGTGTATAGTATCTAACTTTTATTTACATCTAAAATTTGTTTTCTCTCTTTCGCATTTTTTGTTTTTTTTTATTGCAAAGATGCAATCCTATTCTATAATTAAATGAGTTCTATCTAATTAATAAATAATATCAAATCTTTGGGCAATTATTATAATTTAGTTAAAAATATTTTTTTCACTTGGATTATCTTTATTAATTGTTTAATTGTAAAGTAATTATTCTTAGAATGCACATATAAATTTTTGAAGTTCAAATAATATGCACGATTTTGTTTATGGCATCGCTTACCAATTATCTGTTTCTATTTGGATTATTTTTTTGAAATTTTTTCTCTTTTCAGCAGTGGTTTTCAAACTGTGCACTTTTTAAAACTTGTTTAAATATTAAAACGTAATTAAAATAATTAAAATACTTAAAACAATTACAACAAATATTATTTTCCAAAAACTTATATATTTTTGTTCTGTATTTAAATTTGTTTATTTGCTCTTTTCATTTTTATTTTATTTATTCATATTATTATTATTTATTATATTATTTATTTTATTTATAAAAGCATGAAAAAAGTATCATACATGCAAAAAAAAATGCAAAAGCGATGCTGGAAATTTAGCAAACACTATTCTGAATTGAACGTTTGACAAATTTACGTTTGAAAAGCACTGACAATTTTAATCGCCTATAAATTATATATCATAATCGACGGTATACTAAAAAAAGCTGTCTCTAATGTCTTTTTCTTTCTTTTGTAGGTAAGTGCATTGCACAGCGCAAAGCTTTCGCAAGCGGTCGGTAAGTCAAAACTTTTTCCTCCTTGAAAGCTTCCTGGATGCTGTGATGTCGTTCTATGAAAAAAGTTCCTTCATGTTACCGCGTCAGTCGGTATAAACGTGAACACGAACGAGAAATCCATCCGAGTCGTGAACGAGTTACCGACGCGCGTATCACCCGGTATATATGTCGGTACTACATTATTGTCGTACTACTCGCGGATGCATATTCAAGACCGCGATTACTTACTGCCTCTCTGTTTATCTATGTCTGTCTGTCTGTCTGTCTGTATATTCGACCGTCTCGATGTTTTTACAATTAAAAATATTTGGTATCTCTCTCGCGCAATCTCTTTATTTCTTATTAAGCATCAACAGGTGGGTATGACAACTTCGCTGTTATGTATATCGGTCCCGACGCGATGCACACGTTATATATTACGTATTTTATTAGGTTAATTACGTATTAGCTTATGAATCAGTAATATGCAAATTTTTTTTTTAAAGCGCGTAAAGAGCGTGCGAATTTCGATTTTCAAACAAAATTGGAGAAAATGTTAATGTATAAGTTTGTTGATCGTCAGGGATTTTTTAATCATAAGATTCAATAGCAATATTTAATTATTAGTTCATTATTAATTACGAAGTAATTCACAATTCTCGCTGTTTTGATTTTAATTAAAGTATTTATCAGACAATTAAGTGAGAATTGGCAACCATTATAACAAATAATAAAATTTTCAAATTTATACTTTTTAACTATATATTTTTATATTAAAAGAGCCTTTGTCTTTAATTAATTATAAAATGAAAATAATCAAAATCTATTATACATACAATTGCGTATATATGAAAAACTTTATACTTTAAAAATACCAAAAAAAAAAAAAATAAATAAATAAAAAAGATGCGAAATAATAACAATTTTAATAATAACGTATAAAATAATAAACATCTTGTAATATTAAAAATACCACATGAAAGACAAAGAGATCTTGAGTCACAATGACATTTATTGAATAATTCAAAATCGTAGCCAATAAATCAACAATTATGCAATCATTGACTCACCAGTCGATGCGTCGTCACTTCCTGCTTTCTCTGGTCACTGTTTCGCTCCGTTTTGCTTCTTGACTTCAGACACTTACACGGCAACACTCGGTTATATATCCATATGGTTCCATACGATTATTATACGATTATTCAATAAAAATTATTCTTAGACACAGCAAGAGTACGAGTCATACAATGTAATTTAAACACATCGTGCGGATTAATAGACGTACTGAGATTCGCCCGTTGTTTAAATTCGGCACTCCCGACACTTATTCACACACGAAATTCACTTTGCGGATAAAAAGACGCGAGAGACAAGACTCAACCATGACCCGCGCACTACTGTGACTGAAAGGTTACGGAATATTTACAAAAGAATTGAGTAGAGAGATAGGTGGGGAAAAGTGGGGGAAGGAATGCGCGTCGCGACGAGAGCGCGTCTCTTACACAAAAAAGTCGGGAACAATAAACATTTACAATATGAACAAAGACAGGAACGGAGCTCGTGCGACGTTTCCGAGATCGCGATCAGTTTTCACGATAATGTATGTAAACGATCATTTAATAAAAATCAATTTTAGACGCAGTGAGAGTACGATGAATTTAAACGCGAAACGTGAAACGCGACGTATTTCACTGACTGCGTTTCCCGCGCGTTACTCGCGCGTTACCATGGTAACGTGGCGCGAAATTATTTTTAATATGGCGCCAAATAATCTCGGCGTTGCTTCTAAATATATCGAAAGTTAATCGCATTTACGGATCAATCGATGCGTCAAAACTATAAGTCGTCTGACGTATCGATATTTCGGACACTCGTTCACGCGAAATTATTTTCGATCGAACAATGAGGGAAACACAGAGCGAGCGCACGGACTTACACTATTGTAATAATTACAAATAATTTAAAAAGAATTTCATAAAAACACGAATATCCCGGTAAAAGTGCGTTTCGAAAGCCGATCGTAGAAAATTACGCGTTATAAATAGCGATAATTCATTAATTTATTCTCGAATCGCAAAATTGAAATTTTTGAGTCCCGCCATTCGCAATGCCACGGCAGATATTCATGGATATCGCTTACGAATATCGAAAGACGCATATCGCGGTTACGCGGATTAATAAATGCATCGAAATAATCGTCCGTTATTCGATTCGGCACTCCCGACACTTATTCACACGCGAAATTCACTTTCGACGAGTAAAAAGACGCGAGAAACACGAAGCGGACGCGACTCCGGCGCGGACTTGTACTCTAATGCCACTGTAACGGATATTTCGAAATATTTAGGAAGAACTTAGGGTAGGTGGCGCGAGGGGAGAAACGCGTCGCGATCACTTTCACACATTACTAGACCGCTAATTCCCTATACACTGAACCGAAAAATTGAAACTGTACCCAAAAAGTATGTATCACATATGAATGAGCATTTACACATGCGTGTCTTAAGGAAATCCCTAGGAAAGAAGAAGATAAAAGATGAATATAATAACTGATTAATATAATAAGTGATGAATATAATAACTAAAGTATTATAACCGATATCTATAAAAAAATGTTTCGGGACTACCGAATCGAATAATGGACGATTATTTCGATGCATTTATTAATCCGTGCAAGCGCGATATGTGTCTTTCGATATTCGTAAGCGATATCCATGATTTATCTGTCGAAGCGATATATTGCGAATGGCGAGATTCAAAAGTTTTAATTTTGCGACTCGAGAGTAAATTAATGACTTATCGCTATTTATAACGCGTAATTGCCGATACGATTGACGACTTTTAATTTTGACGCATCGATTGATCCGTAAACGCGATTAACATCTTTCGATATATTTAGAAGCAGCGCCGAGATTATTTGCCGCCCCGTATATAATTATCTCGCGCCACGTTACCATGGTAACGCGCGAGTAACGGGAAAGGCAGCGAAGTACGTCGCGTTTCACGTTTCGCGTGATATGCGTTTCGCTATAATACTTTAGTTTAAATTCACCGTACTCTCACTGCGTCTAGAAGTGATTTTTGTCGAATGATCGTTTACGTACGTTATCGTGAAAACTGACTGATATCTCGAAAGCGTCGCACGAGCTCTGTTATTGTCTTCGTTTATATCGCAAATGTTTATTGTCCCTGCCTTTTTTGTGTAAGAGACGCGCTCTCGTCGCGTCGCGCATTCCTTCCCCCACTCCGCCTACTTGTCTCTCTACTCGAACCTTTTGTAAATATTCCGTAATCTTCTCAGTTACAGTAGTGTGTGGGTCATGGTTGAGTTTTGTCTCTCGCGTTTTTTTATCCGCAAAGTGAATTTCACGCGTGAATAAGTGTCGGGAATTAAATAACGGGCGAATCTCAGCACATCTATTAATCCGCACGATTTTGCGATTATAACGCGTATTTCAATATTCGTAAACGGCGTGGAATTAATCTACCGGGTTGTCGTATGTGATGGACTTTGAAAACTTTAGTTTTGCGTAAAGTGAGTGTAACATAACGGGCGAATCTCAGCACATCTATTAATCCGCACGATTTTGCGATTATAACGCGTATTTCAATATTCGTAAACGACGTGGAATTAATCTACCGGGTTGTCGTATGTGATGGACTTTGAAAACTTTAGTTTTGCGTAAAGTGAGTGTAACTTGATAAACTATTGATTTGAATGAAGTACATTGCACAATGTTCAAGAATATATACATCCAAAAATGCCGTGTATAATTGTTTGGTGCAAAGAAAAAATTTAGAGCAGAAAGAAACGAACTGATAACCAGATGCAGATAAAAAGCATGCAACTGCGACACATCAATTTTGGTGAGTAAAATTGATTATCATACATTAACAAATGTTGATTCGCAATTTATGAAAATGATTATAATAAGTCATGTTGGACGATTATTTTAGTCTTAATTATTTCTGTTATTTATTAATCAATTACAATTACTGATCATTTGATAATTATAATCGTTGACTATATTATCTCTATTGCTTAGCAATCGTAAACCTTAATCAATCAATAATTAATACGATCTAATTAGTGTGATTTTAATATTGATCATTCTACGATGCGGCAACGTATATATTTAACGCTTTTAACACCCGATAGCAATAATCGAACATTTTATGTTGGCAAAATTAATGATTCACGTGTGACGCGAATTGTTTTAAAGAAGACGGGAAAAAAAATTATTGCGTTAACTATAAATTATAAAATGACGTATGCGGACAAAAAGCGCACATAACGCGACATTTTTGTTATCAAAAGCAGATTATATTAATTAATTTAATTTCCGAGCCAAATATTGTTTGGAAAATATTAAAAATTTTAATTCATCGAACTATGCGCTATAATTGACGGTACATCGATAGGGTCGTGAAAAAAATCTCCGGTCTCTAACGCGTGGTCCTTTCTTTCTTTTGAAGGTAAGTGCGTTGCATATCGTAAAGCTTTCGCATAGCGTCGGTAAATCCTGGCTTTTTCCTCCTTGAAAACTTCCCCGTCTCGCAATCAAACGTGATATTGTACCGTCGTTCTCTATCGGAAAAGCTTTGCGAGCTTTTACGCCAGTCGGTACATTCGCGAACGCAATCCGCTCGGGTCGTGAACGGGTTACCGACGCTCTCGTGTCACCCGGTATATATGTCGGTACTACGTTACTGTCGTACTACTCGCGTATACAAGACAGGCGTGCACTCAGAACCATATATTATACATACTTAGATCTGTCTGTCTATGCTTGTCTATCTAACTGAGACCGCTCTTTGGAAATGTTCATTGTCTCGCGCAATCCTTTCCTTAATAAGCACCACATCAGGTGTGGGTATATGACAATTTCATTTTCTCTAAAAGTTCACACACCGATTCCGCGATACGATTATGTATTATGCATATTGCCGGACTGTTGACGTATCGATGAGTTAGACTATGGATCGGTAATGACATTTCATTAAAGTTACATATTGCGACCTCGACCTTTAAACAACTTCAATATTCCAATGATATTTGACGGGATTGCATAATATTTTTACCTGTCAATTACATATTGATAAATACGCAAATGATAATTATTTGTTAATAATGTTAAGATACTTCTTGATTAATATAATATTGCATTTTATTAAGTATTACATCACTATTAATCTTATTATTATTAAAATTCTTATCATTATTAGTATCACTATCATCATTATCGTCGTTGTTATCGTCTTTATTATCGTGCTCTAGTCATTATTATTAACACAATTTATTTTTTATTATCAACACAATATTTAGAACGAATGCGATCTATTGGTAAATATTGATCATATATATGTATAAAATTGAGTAAGTAAATAGTGAACTGCATATAAAATCAGGCTTGTCCGCTTAAAACAATGCTATACTACTTTACTATATACATAGTAGAATGATCAAACAATCTTTCGTCATACACACACAGATTTTTGGATAAACTAGAATTTTAATTTGCGATAAAAATGGGCGTTATTATGTACAATCTTACAACAAACATGTACATATAATATAATATTCACTTATATTATCATTAAAAATAAAATTCTTTTAAAGTTTTTTTTCCCCAGATTGATGTGATTAATTAATTAAAAATATTATAAATATATCATATAAATATAAATATAAATATAAATTTAATTTTAGTTATATTTTTTTTAAATAAATTTTTAAATTATATTAATTTAATTATATTAATTAAAATATTATTTAGGAAAAAAATAATTGTTGATAAGATTAATAATAAGATTGATAATAAATTCCATAATTAGTACGATAAATGTATTTAAATCGCGAATATGTTACGTAAAAATTAAAGGGCGAAAAAAACTTGTTAAAAGCGAAATAAAAACACACGAGTGAAAGTTTTCAACCTTTTAGCAAAATCACGCGATAATTCAAATAATATTAAATTTATTAACTCTGTATTATATTATCATTTTTATGCTAAACCGATAATGGGTACCGTGGTAACTGCGACTAAAAGAGACACTTAATACAGGCACTAGTATTTCAGTAACCAGCGTCTCTTTACAGTCTGTCAACGATGATTTTACAAAGCGAGAAATGAGCAGGGAGAAAGCTCGATAACGAGTGGCTTGCAAAACGAGACAAAGCAAGTATGCAAAGCGAAATGTCAAGAGTGCGATACTTCTCTTCTGTCGTGCAGCATGAATTTTCTCAATTGTCGAGTTTCGAGATTACTACGAGCGCGGTGACGCCATTCATTGCGAAATGATTTTGCAAGAATCAGCAGCTCTCTCTCTCGATAGGGATGGGACGAAACTATCGTTCAAAACAATGTAGAGAAGCGAAGGGACTCGCGCAAGTAATTTACGTAGTGCGTGCCGCGTGATAGCTCGTTTGACACCTGTCAATATTTAACAATGGAAGATTTACAAAAGCCTGTAGAGAGCAACTCCTCGGAACTTTACTTTGCTTTGCCTCGATATAAAGCGCATCGTGCTTTGTTCGGTGTTTTGAATTTTTGTTGAACAATCGTCTCCTTCTCCGCGTTCATCATAGCTATTGTTCATGTCTATTTATTATTTACGCGACCCATTATTATACTAGAAGAAAAGATTTTTGTTGAACAGAGTTTTATACCTAGGCATATCTATATCTGTTTGTTTGAATTTTTATATAACTTAAAAATAAAATATTATTTGGATAAAGGAATATAGAAAAGCAGATATGGAAAAATGATTGTGAAAGATTGATTATATTTATGATAAAGGGAGTTGTATTACGATTTCACATACAATAGAAACTAGAAAAAAACCTTCTAATATATGAGAAATCGTAAAAAGAAAAAAAAAAGTAAAAAAGAGCTAATAATAAATAAATATTCAAATATCAGGAGGCATCTTTTTCTTATTATCAAAATACATCGAGCAAATAAGTCTCGAGATAAAATCAAAGTTTGGAAAATATATTTAATTATATTGCATATAAGAAATATAATTATATTGCATATAAGAAAGAATAGTGATATAAATAATTTCTCTTACTCTCATAAAGAAATTTAAAAAAAGCTTCATATAAATATGTCTAATTATATGTATAATAATTTTATTTTAGAATACTTTTATTGTTTCACGTGAAAGAAAAAATTTTTAAGAAAGATCTTGCTTCTAATATACATATACATGATTTAAAAGATATTTTCGTTAGGTGACTAAAATCTTAGATTAACTGTAAAATTAAATAATTTAAATTTAAAAAGTCTATGACTAAAATCTTATTAATATTTATATCACTATTTAGCACACACACACATTTAGTAGACGCCAAGCGTAGCGCGGAGAGATTAGAAAACGGTACTTTAACGCAAACCTCGGGGGTCGCGAGGAAAAATTGAAGCAGGAGATAAAAATGCGGGATTTCTCCCGCCGTCGAAATAAAAGAATATGCTGAAGGAAGTAGCGGAAGACGAAGGAAGGAAAGGACCATCGTGTGCTCGCGGACGCGGGGTGAGCGGGGCGAGGATGCGGGTGCGGGTGCGTGGACTTGCGCGGGAGCGACCGCCTGGAATTCGCAGCATTGGCTGCGCGAGGGCGCGTGGCTGATCGAGGGTGTCAGTCACAGGCCATCTGCCCAGCAATGAGCACGTAAGTGTTCGCGGAATCGCACGCTAATTCGGCCTGATCTCTCTCTCATCATCGGCCCCGTGAAAATGACTCGCCGCGATCTCGATCCGCCTCGAGACGGGTCCGATTAATTATCTTACGCCCGAAAGTACCCTCGCTTTTCGCGACGCGAAAATTTTTTCCCGGCGGTTTCTGTAATTTCCTCAAAAATGGCGGGTACCACTATGCACAAGTTACATCGTGTGTCGATCCCATTAGTTCCGAAATCAAGCATCGCGAGAGTGCTTTTATTGTATGGCCGGTACAGCTCGTTTCCGCCGGACGAGCCGATCATTGCGATATTTTCGTCGAGTGAGTCAGTGAGGTTTTGTCTCGTGAGGAGATCCCTTTCCTCTGTCTCTCCTTTTGACACATACACTGTTCTTTCTCTTCTAATATGCTTGCGCTACTGTGCATCTTTTCGCTCCGATTATCCCTGGGAATGGATATTTGAGATAACATGTAGATAATTTTCGAGTGAGAACTTTTTCATACATACTTTGCTGTCTCAGACGGGACCGTTTTTTCTATCCATGATTTCTGAATACTATACTCGCAATTTTTCGTTTCAGTTAGCATAAAGAATTAATCTTGATTGTTGTAAATTCAGCAGCTAGAATGTATCTTTCTTGGAGAGAATACATTTTGTTATCAATTAAATGTATTCTGAAATTATACACAGACTTTGTGTAATATTTTAACACATTTAACAGAATCAAGTAAAATGCTATTCACATAATACATAATCCTGTATTTATCTATTTTAACAGATTATAGTATTTTTTTGTAACATGTGAGTTTCGCGATAGAAATATTTTGCAAGTGAAAAAGTCTTTAGGGTACTCATTAGTTGATGTTATTACTCATATTAAGTACGGCGCTTAAAATACAATGTCGTCGCGATTTGCCATGCATGAACAAGACACGCCCGCAAAATTTGCATTTGTACGATGCAACGTGGAATAGTGGCCGGCCCATAGAATATAGAATTTACTTTGATGTTTTCATATGGGACTCTTACGAGAGAAATCCGATGTCCTACAACATGCACATACAGCTAAATTTTTTAATTTTTAAGAGAGTAACATAATTTTACACGAAAATATTAAATTAAAAATGAAAAAAAAATATATATATATATATATATATATATATATATATATATATATATTGAATACACAAATGTATAAGAAATGCAATTTTTTAATCAGAATTTTTTTTCGTGATATATTATTTCTATCGCATTTGACGTGATTAAATGGCTTATATATTTTTCAAATTTTTAATAAATCATAATTTTATTATACATATTATATATATCAAATTACACTTTTTAATTCTTTAATAAACGATTATAATGATATCTCAATTATTTTATTCTAAATAAAGTAAGATAATCGATAGAAGATATGGCATAGGATATACACATCATATTGTTTCTTACGCAAGGTCATATAATTTCTATTGAAAAAGAAACGTATATTCTAAAATATCATTAAAATTGGTGTGTTTTACACTTTGAATTTGTCTTAAAAATATTGCCAGTTTTTTTCACAAAGTGAGCTTTGAAGGATTTAACAAGCAAATGCTCTGATTTGTGCTCTTTCATTCATTCAGAGCAAGGACGATATTAATAGATTGGAACGTTTCTCAGCATAAATTTTACAAATATTAATATCACGAAAATGAAAATTGATTACATTATCGTAATTAGAGCTTGCTATATTATATTGCAGGTACTCGCAAGCATTATCGCGTAAAATATAAATAAACGTTATAATAATCATAAAAATCTCCAAAGCGAAATATGAGACTTTGAAACCGGCTTTCAAATTTTCATGTCGATAAAGAGCGTTCAACAAAATTACATTGCATATATTGTCGCATGCGGCAACAGTAATTTGCTTAAATTATACGCAACTGTATTTCGCGGGAAAATTTTAGAGATGAATGGCAAATAACGAGAGATTCCACAATTATCATGTGTTATTATAGTTATGTAATTATTCAATTATAGATATGAACTTAATTAAATTTTTCAAGATAGTGTGGTAATTTTCGATAAAATAATGAGAATTTTATTATTAATAAAAAGAGTAAAGAGATTCTATATAAATAATTATATAATAATTATTAATATATATAATAATTTTTAATTGTATTTTGTAATCAAATATTTAATAATAATTTAATTAATTAATACATATGTTGTATTATGTTTTGGTCTTTACAATTTAAAATATTTTTTTTCTTTAATTATTTATTACATGATAATTAAGAGTTATTAAACATTCTGTTTGATATCGACGAACAATTTCTATAAGTGATTGAACACGCTTTTGTATTTTATATAATGTATTGATCTCATCGAGATTTTATTATTCTCTTTTGTTTTCTAACAAAATATATCATTTTTTATTTACCTGTCTCGATAACTGGTATATCATTTTTTTGTTTGACACATTTTTTATATTTTTTGCAATTTATTGATGCCGTTGAAAATTTCATTGTTCTCCTTTGTTTTTTAATTGATGTATCATTTTTTGCTTGTGCGTCGATAATAATATCAATATGAGCACTACTATCGCGAGAGTAATTTGACGTGAACGCGATAATACGAATACTATTTCAATTCAATTAATCAACATGTGTAACTCTCGACGTTGGCGTGAAGTGAATGATAAATTTTACATATCCACCGTTTTCCATCCGTCGCGCGAATAAATGGCGAAATAATGACCGGGGAAAAAAGCCGCGCGTTGACAGATATCGTTTCACAAAAGGGCAAATAAAAGCATAGAATTTCTACGCTTTCTGCAAACTGAAACGATAAATGGCAAAATTCTGCTTTCTGCAGCGCAGGTTTCAAGTCCGTAATTTCATTCAATATTCTATCGATCTCTCGCAAATAATCGCATATATTTGTGGAAAGCTTATCAGTATTTTACACATGCTGCGTGAGAAAGTAATATCCTGATTTACCCGAAAGTACTTGGAATTCTTGTTAAACGCGATATGAAAATAATATTTCGAATTTAACGAAAGTTAATATCTATTTATTAATAAATATTTGCATTTAAAATGACGATTAATATTAAAGTTATCAGCGTATTTTACTTTTTTGTCAGCTGATAATTAATGATAATATAATATGTAATACATATGCAGAAACGTACATTACATATTCACACACATCTAAAAAAATTTAACTTGATTTTTTAAATACATTAATTTTATGCAATTTTTCAAAATATCCTCTATCTATCAAATTATTATATCATATACGCGTATCACGCACACAATATACCCGTTATTTCTACTTATATGCATCATGACAATGAAAAATATGACATAATAAAATTGAATTAGTTTACGTGTTCTCAAAATTTAAATTTGGAATAAAAGACTATCTTGATGACAATATTAAAGTATAATTACATTATAATGGTAAGCGCAAGTGAACGGTCAATGGCAGAAACGTTTTGCAGCCAACTCTTGTGCAGTTCGATATTGTAAGTAGGACGTGAACCTGGATAATTGTGCGCGCGCATTCGTGTGCGTTATACACATATATATACACATATTTTCGTATATTTGAACGCGAATCTTCATTTTCGTACATTCGGTCATCGCATGAAAGGCGGGACGTCGCATTTCTAATCATTGTTGAATTATAATCAGCAATCGCCAGATGCACGTCTAACGACAAATGTCAAGATAGCTTATTAGCGGCAACAGGTGCAAATCTATCATGTAGTAAATTTCCGGTGCGTGTGTATATGTGTATGGGTATGCGTACATGTATATGTGTATGTATGCTATCTGTCTGTCCATTGGGAAAAAAGTTTTTGTTCGAGGCTATATTAAATTCTCGTCAAAATTTTTCACTTTTTTGGCGAATATTTTGACGATGCATACTATTTCTTCTATTTATAAAATATGATGTTTATAATAGTTGTTATCAACTTTTATTAAATGAGTAAATTCGCAATTGATTTATTAAGAAATGACAAAAGGCTTACATTATTTATTAAACATATTATATAAATTAGTTTTAATTTCTAAATTTAATATTTAAAGAAATTTTATATATGTATATATATATTTACATACATATATATGTGTGTATAAAATATTTTCTTGATGACACAGAAGGATACAGATAGTCATCGAAAAATATGCATCAAATATACCTAATGCGCGGCCGCAAGGACAGATGCAGCTTATAGTAGGTTAGGTTTAGATACAGAGGTCGGAGGTCAGAGATCGGAGGTCGGAGGACGCGGAATGATGATCGGAGGACGCTGAGGGAAGTAGAGGGAGGGTGAAGGGGGAAGAAGGGGGCTGCGGCCTGGGAATGATCAATACTACTCGTATACGCCAAGTTCTCCCGCGAGAGTACCGAAGATGAGTAGAAGAGCACGAGAAATTGAACGTTTTCGATTTGGAAGAGTGACAAAAAAAAAATATCTCTCTCTCTCTCTCTCTCTCTCTCTCTCTTTTTCTCTCTCTCTCTCGCAACAAGGGAAGACATATAAAACGATTCCCCGTCTACGTTTAGTATCGGTATTCTCGTATCGTGGTATGTTCTCAGTGGGAACTTTTTAGAATTGCCTACTAACATTTTCATCTTTTTTTTTTTCTTACCATGTAATAGCTAGAATACCATTTAGAGAAATTTATATGCATATTCACGCGTATCATGGAAATTGGTGGAATTCAATTATGTGTTTGAAGTTTCCACGAATCCGCGTGCATCAGAATGCGAATACGCAATTTCAGCTTGTTACTCTGCTCTCTATTTCTCCAAATTTTATCTCGACATATCCATCCATCATCTCTTGCCTCGCTAGCTTTAAACGATGGAACCTTGTTATAACAAGCTTTATCTTTTAAATTTAATTTTTAATTTAACTTTATTTTGTTACAAAAATTTTGTTTGATTGATATTTTGCGTGAAGTTTTGCTTTTGTCTTTTATTAATAAAAATTTGAAATATAAATGCAAAATATTATTAAAAAATATATTCCACTCCCTATTATCGCTAATTATATTATACAATTTAAAGAAAATCTCAAGAAAAAAGAATTTTTAAATTTTAAGAGAAAAAGAGAGAGAGATAAAAACCAATGCATGTAAATGAGGAATGCATAGGTAAACTGAATTTTTAATGCATAAATTAACCAAGCGAAATCAAAGTTCGGAAGAAAGTTTTAATGTTTTTGCAGCCACGATAATGTTTTAATAGCCAAGAAACAGGAGTATTTAAAAGATTTATGTTTTATTATATTTTTCTACTATTTTAAAAATTGTTCTCAAGAGTAAATCGCGCATTCTCCTTTCATTAAAAAAACTTTGGAAGTTTATTTCCAAAGGTTATTTCTCCTCCCTTTTTATTATAAAAGTCATCTAAGTCGTGATTGAATCAGTTTATCGATTTAATCAACAATGAGCGATGGAGACTATCATAATATCGTGTAAGGCGTGCGATAAAATAATTAAAGGATACATTAAAATAATTAAAGAATTGTACGAAGCGAAAGTGGGGCCCTCAAGATTTTTTTTCTTTTATACGAACAGAGAGACGTATCGCTCTTTCTCTATTTGCCGACCTATATGGCGTGCGAAAAAAAGCAATGACAGCAAAGCTCCTGGAGTAATCATTTTGTAATTGTATCATGCATGCAAAGTTTTGCGATATATGCGTTAAAATACTGGCAATGTGTGTGTGTGTGTGTGTGGCATTAACAAAATATTTTATATTCTTCGGAAAGAGACAACCTTGTTTATTGACATGATGTATCAAGGTTGAATCAAATTTCATTCTTCTTTTATTTCCTTCAATCTCCGCTCTTTGCAATTTTTATGCTACACCCATTTCGAAACTTTGATCTTCAAACGTCTACGTTTCAGCTTTTGATTTCTGATATATGTAGAAAGGAGTGTAAAAAAATCAAGTAGAAAGATCAACCATCGAAGGTTACCTCTTGATCCGCTCTATCCTAGTCTCGTGCTAAAAATATAATACGCTTTAAATACTTCTTCCTCTCATTGATTTATCGACTTTTGGTCGACTCCTCTACGGGAAACGAGCTGCCGCTAACGCGATCGATCGTGCGAGTCTCGCGATAGATGTATAGAACGTAGATCTTCGCGAAAACGAGGCCACCATTCTCCTTTCTCTCTTTCTTTCTAGATCGATGGTCGTAATTAGAATAGCCTAGATTCGACGCAGAAGAGCATCGTCGCTCGCGAGCGCTAATCGCCGGTGAAGATTGATAAAGGCACCTTGCAACCATCTCTGTGCAAACTCGCGAGAGCGGTGTGTACGGCAACGGCACTGTCTGTGTGTGTGTGTGTGTGTGTGTGTATAACAAAGGGGCGCGTAATCACACTACGTCACGGCGGGGCAAATGTTCCCGACGAGCTTTCGCGAGATCCCGCCACCGAGCAGCAAACCCGAAAAGAACCGCTGCTGGCAGGAACGTGACGACGCCCCGGCATCCTCGCCGGTCCGCTTCCGGTACGGATACCGGCCGGACGATCGCCGTCGCGATGAAGTGAGCGATCCGTCGTCGGATTTGTCAACTTCCGTAACGATGTATCGCGATTATTGGCTGTGCTCACATACAAACGTATAAAAAAAAAAATAAATAAATAAACGACAGTGTTCAACGACGTTCTGCTTCGTCTTCGATCGATCTCTAAACAATCTCTTCGTTCGACGAGAGATACCGGAAGCAGAAGTTGACAGAGAGTAGAGAGAGAGAGAGAGAGAGAGAGAGAGAGAGAGAGAGAGAGAGAGAGAGAGAGAGAGTAAATAACGTTAAAGGGAATAGATTGAGGTCGACAGACAAGGCTGCGACAACGAGACGACTACGAGAACGAGAACGAGGATAACGACGACGATGACGATACGATAGACGGTTAGTTAAACGATATTGATAAGAGTCGCGATAGAAGGAATAGTGCAATCGCGACATATAGCACGTTGGTAGTCTCCGCATATATAAATTATCCCCCATATACATAGAGGTATATATAGCGCACAAATATATACATACAAAACAAACATTTGTAAATATCGCGATACGCATACATAACAATAAATAAATTCGCTCACACGGGCGTGTCGATCGACAAGCAATAACAGCAATAAAGAGAACATTGTTATCTCGTGTTATACACTGTCGGTTCAGTGATTCTTGTTACACTGTGTTCGAAAGAGCTTGTTAATTGTTAAACCGCTCGACGAGTTATTCAATTATTTCACACGAGGACCGAAAGAGTACATCGACGACAAGATGGCGTTCGCCGCGGCGAGGATGATCCTCAAGGACAAGCGCAGGAAAGCCAGCAAGGAAGACTTCGCACCGCGAAATCGGAGCAAGGTAAAAATCGCACAAGATTATGCACGTCACAAAATGCGCTCTGTCATCATTCACGTGTCGCGCGTTCCTTCAATCGGGCGGCCTGAAATTTTGCGACAAAATTTCACAGTTTACGCGCCGGGAAAAGTTTTAATTTTAAATAATTTTTTAAGAATTTTTTAATAATTTTTAACCGCTTAGATATCAAAAGTCGACTCAAAATTAATGTCGCAATGTCTGATTTTCAATCTAGAGGCTATCGCCCTTTAAAAAAAGTTATTTTTCCACTTTAAAGAAAATATAAATAGCTTGGATTATTTATGGAAAGAGAGAAAAAGGGAGAGCGCAAACGATATCATTGGCAAGCATCGATACGCTCAAATTGAAATAATATTAACACGAGTACACTTATCGTGAGTTGTTAGGCTGGAATTATATGCCCGAGTTACGATGACAGCTCCCCTTGAAACGGTACATGAGGAGAAACAACATCGGTGAATGCATAAACGCCAACTGGGTGGTGGTTGATATCGTACGCGGATCAAACGAGTCGGCTCGTTTTTATAGGGCAATTAATTTTGCGAAACGATAGGCATGAGATGTAGACAGTGAAACTTATCGCAGCTGAACTTTATTAAGTTTTTAAATGGGACTTCTTATGTGACGGAATTATGCGCGCTGAATTAATTGAGATTTGTCGCGCACATATTTTCTGATTAAAAGCCACAGTATTATACAATATAATGAATATGAATATAAATGCAATCTTTAATCGCTTGAAAATATTACACGCAGTTTTAATAAAAACGGTTAAGCCACCGTGCATAAAAAAAGAGTTATTCCGCGATTTCTCCTAAAGTACTTTTAATTATTACAAATTATGATCGGAAAAGATAAGGTGCATATAATGCTTAATATCACTTTTTTAAATACATTATTATTAAAAAATTGGTATTATTTGGAATAAATTAGAATTACTTTACACACATATATATATATATTTACAATTTAATTAGTAGATTAAATTCTTGCGTTAAAAAAGCAAAAAGTTACGTGAAATATTTTAAGGCGGTATGTAGGTTACAAGCACTCATTTTTTACAAGAATTTTGAGATAATTTTTTTTATCTATAACAAAAAGAAATTATTATATAGAAATGCAACAAGAAAAAAATAGTTAAAATATTTAAACGTCACGATGAATTCTAGAAAGAAAGAAAAACACTATAAACGTAGTTGCAAATAACATAGATACTTGTACATTATAATTTTAATAAGCTTTTTTTATAACGATCAATATCATCGAAGAATTTCGACAGGGGAAACCGAAAATAAATAGAAAATAAAATGTGCTCCAATTTTTTGTCTTTGCATAAGATAAGTACATCGATAGCGTTCCGCATGAACTTATTACAAGCTAGATGGTTGAGGAAAATTAAACATATATAAATACGCGTAACTCATATTTTGCACGCAATTAATAACACGTGCGCGGCATTAAAGGAGAAGTTTTCAAACGACCGGTAATAAACAATATCAACTGAAGTTTCGTACACATATATATGCACGCACTTACACTATTTCAAAAGTTCATCAAAATTGCATAACTTGTTGTGTGCCAACATTTGAGACGTTTTTCCGATACGTTCTCGCTCACGTTTCCATTATATTTCATGCATCCGCACATTATTGCCGAAAATATTTGCCGCGATTTAATATTTTATTTCTCAACATATCCAATCTATATTATTGCAATTTTTATAAATATGTTTATATATCTCTTGCTCTCTTTTTATTTTCAATTTTCTAGAATATATAAATAAATATTGGAAAAATATTTCCTGATTACATTTTCACAAACTTATCTTGTTCAATTGCAAAAATAAATACATATTAATCTCAATTATAATGAACTCTCATATGATTTCGATTTTATGAAAAAATCATAATTAATTCGTGAATAGGAGAAAACAATCTGATTACCGCGATCTAACGTAAACATTAAATTTATTGTTAGTTGTGTATTTTAATTTAAATAAAATTCTCTTGATTCTGCAATTCGTCAATTCAATCAAATAAAATTAATTGACATATTTTCATGGTTTAATATTGAAAAAAAAACGAGAGGAGTCATTAAATGAATGCGGTAAGTATTCGAGTTAAATTTTCCCTTCTTTAAGACCGTATCGAAATGACTGTTGTGGAGCAAACGTAAAGTAGGTCTCGCGTTAACAAGTGATAGTCGATTAACACGCAATATAAACGGGTAGGCCGAGTGTATCAGAAAGGAAACAGTTTGCGTCGAAACAACAAAAACGAGATTCGATCGATGCATCGCACTTCGCTCGGTAAACCCGTCACGACTCGCCGACGTGACAGCTTGCCGATTTCACGGTCGCTCTTTTCCCCTTGCGATAGATAGAGACTGCGCGGGAGAGAGAACGTCTAATCTCGTCAATTAAGTCAAGCGTTATTTTAAAAGGAGCTCGGCCCGTTAACACGAGAAATCTTTACGTGATGTTTTTCGCGGATGTACTTACATACTCGTGCGGATAGCGTATATGCAGTTTAAATTGCACAAGTAATATTTAAATGCTGTTTCATTTCTCACGAAATGGATTATCGCGGATAATTATTCCGACACATTGCATCAAAAGGAATATTGATGAATAAAATGTAATTAGATAGATTATAAAATTTTTATCCATATAACGACATTTTTTTTTATTATACATTAAATCCATTATCCGAATTTCTTTTGTGATTTAAAAACAGATATAATATGTTTGGATTAAATGTATTTGCAAAGTCATGCGAGCTAAACAGCAAGCCGTGTGGGAAAGGAGATAGTCTGATCAAATTATTATTACAAGTGATCTGTTGACAATTTGACAATTCGATGCCTCGACTTAACATGACATTAAATCGAGGTCTCTTGATAAACATTGTTGTTTATGCAAAACAAATAATCACACGCTAGTAACTCACACTATGCTTTCAATGCGCGACACTTATAATGCATTACATACATATTTGATGATATATGAATTAATTAATGGATAAAAATCGATATATGCTTTTTTCTGTTAAATCTGTGAAGTCTTTAAACGAGTTTACAATATCTCTATTAATTTGTTTTAATATAACGAGTTTTAGAAACAGTTTATAAAGCGCTATTTTTAATGACATAATTTCTTAATATTCTTTTTTTTATTTTTTTTTTTTTTTTAATATTTTATTCCATTGTGTTTGACAATTTTAATACCATTGTGTCAAAAAAGTTCGCCGGTGTCAGTTGCAGATCTCAGTTTGAACTTTACCATTCTTTTTTAGTTTGAAATAGATTTTTTTGCCACACTAACGTATAATAAGAAGCTTCTTTGCAGCCCACGCGTTGTATATCAAGCGTAACTTTTACATTCTGACATTTACGAAATGCATTATCACTTGTGTATCTTCTAATGAATTGCACTTGCACACCGTCAAACCAACACACACCTGTGTGTCTATAGTGTCGTCAGTGTGTTCTTTTATATTCGATATCCTTATCTATACTTTTTCCTCAACTACAGTGGCGTGGTAATTGGTGACCTATACTGTACTTGTGTTTGCAGGCTCGCAGCGCCAGTACAAGTAGCTTTAGAAGCCTGAGCCAGGTATATACCAAGATAATAATTCAGATCTATATACATATATAGTTGAGAGATTAGTTTACTAGCTATTTAGCTAGATATCTAGTGAATTATTTACGATTCATTCGCTCATTTTTTTTTAGAAACATAGATACCATCGCTCCACACATACACACACTGTGCGTAGAGGCATAGAGCACGCGCATTTTGCTAAAACGTTGGGCGTAAATTTTCAAATTATTTCATCTAGAGTATCTATGGTCCATTACTCTTGGTAGCCATAATTGATATTACGACGTCAGTGGCGAGAAATCGTACAAATCCCTTTCCTTATCTTTTATTTACTCGCAGACGTGTTGCGCGAACAAAAAGCTTTGTATGATTTCTCTCACTTTCCGACATTTCGTAATCCGACGTGGCTGCGATGTGAGGAGAGTACCTTAAACAATATCTTTCGCAAAGTCGACGTTTGTTGCATCAAAATAACAATATACGTGACAGTGCCGCGACTATCTTCTACTATCGCTCGCGTACATTCCACGCGAATCTCGAATTTAGATTCCGCGATCACGTACTTCTCCACGAACGAAACGCTTTTTACTTGTCATCCTTGGTGGCGTGTTTCCGATAATGTTTACTTACTAGAATGACATAATCGACTGAAGCATAATCTTGATAGCATGCATGCTAATCGCTATATCGCTTGACGGCGACACAACACTCGTCATTAATTGAACGATTGAGACTATAAGTAGAAAGTAACCGCATGGTACGCACATTTTCTTCTGGAACTTTTGCTGATAACAAAACTGCAAACGCGTAGAAATGCATGCCTCGTATTCTTATCATTCTTTCTTGTCATCTTGTTCCCGCAGAAAGAAAGAGAACGGAATTGTCTAGTAAGTATATCAAAAGTACCAGGTTGAAGTAGACCACTGCAATTATACCAGAAATGTCTCGCGGGGAGGGGGAAAAAAAACAGGGAGAAAGAAAACTCGTCGGAAAATTTACGCCTTCGTCGAGGCGTGCGATGACACGAATGTGTCGAGAAGCCACTCGCTAATGAGCGCATTTATGTGACTCGGCCTTGTTAAAACCGCGACATCTTTTCAAGCACATACCTTCGTGCTCAACGTTTTAATTATTCACCCTTTTTATCTTGATCAACCACTTTTACCTCGCGCTAATGTTTTATTGCGCGCGCTTGACACGCTATGATTGTAATATTGCAGTATTCTTTTATATACGCATGTACATAACACGGTTAGTAAAACAATACTCAATAATTGACACGGTGCTTTTTGAGTAAATAAAGGACGGTACATTTTAAAAAGGAAAATTATAAATCAGCTGATTTCTATTCATCGTAAAATATTTCAAGAATAAACATGATTTACAATAGTTTTTGCATCAAGTTTTCAGTTAATAAATTAGCGTTTCAAATATCACTTAAAATATTGTTGAAAAGATTTTTATTTTATGTTTATTTTAAATATTTTGTCGCTTGAATCTAATGTATCTCATGTCATTATAAAGAAATTTAATGTTTCTTTTTAGGATTGAAAAGAATAAATCTTTTACATTGAGAAACACACAATATGTGCGGAAACAAATAGATACATAACGAGCTATGCTACGTAAAATCGCTAGTACTGACTATGAAATAATAGTGATCATTTGCTTAATTACATCTATTGTTGTCGCGAATGGTTCACATTAGTTTAAAATTCAACAGCGCGAAGTTTTGCGCGGATATTTCCAACTTGCAATCCGTAAATAGCGTAGGTCAAGGACTGTTTTTCGAAGGGATAAATATACATAGTGAAAATCGTTACTCGCTTTTTACAACTTCGAACATAAATTACTCTTGTACTTGTAAAGTGCATTTATGAAAGCAAAATGAGAGGAGCGCGGAATAAAGGAGAAATCTTCGGGATTAATATTGTAAAATTTAATATTTAAGATATCGTGAAATATCGTTGAATAATTTTTTATTAATAAATTAATTTTTAAATTACTTTTCTTTTTAATTTAAATATTGCAACGAGAATAAATCGAGAAATTCTCCCGGAAAGTAATTATGTTCAGTCTTACGGATCAGATCTATGCTTTGAAATTGGATCCTCTCATTATAGAGATAGGCATCTCGCGAGAAATCTTGATTGCAATTAGCAATTTAAAAATTATACGCTGTCTCGCGACTGACGCATAAATCTGACGCACCCTTCGCCAACGAGAATTAATACGTCCATTAATGGCGACAAACGAGAGATCGTCACGAAACGATTCTTGAGATATCAAAGACGAATTTGTTGGGTATGGTCTAGAATCGAGAATGAGATGAATGTCTTTGACCGCGATGCCCTCATCGGCCACACGGAAACGCGGCTACATTATTTAATTATTAATCAGCCGATTCTAGACCTTGCAAGGGAGGGACAGAGGAGTCAATGACACGCTTCAAGGACGCATTGGTCTTCCTAGACGTATACAATTGTTTCTATATGCGATAAATTGGGCAAAGAATGAGTATCATACACATTCTGTGATACTTATAATTCGATTAGTCATCTTGGTTTGAAATCACGATTCGCGCTCGTAAATCTTGTCACGCAGGAGACTTCTTTCGATCGAGAAAATCTGGGTCATCAATGAAATTTCAAAGACTTACAGTTTAGTGTAATTTCATTCTGATTGACTTAAAACGGGCAAAGAGATCGTGTAAGATTCATCTTTATTTCATCGTAATAATTATTTGTTGCAATTTATTTTATCTGATTTTTATTAAAAATGAATATTTATTTGTTAGTGTTATGGTGAAAAATTATTGTTGAAAATTTATTAAAAAAATAATAGTTGCACACACATTGCAAAAACATTATACACTGAATATTCAAGAGCTTAATAACCGAGCATACAAATCAATGGAAATTATACGCGATTGCACTTTTGCAACAACAACGCCGTTGTTGTTTCTATTCAAGTTTATGATGTTCCAATGTCTCGCAAAGCATAGTCTTTCAAGGGCGGCCGCAATCATTTCCAATTATTGATCTTTTGAAAGAGGTTTCCGGGTCTCGCTCGCAAACACTCCGGACAAAACTTGAGTGGGTGAAATGGCCGAGACGCCGGAAATAACGCAGTACAATGCTTATGAGATCATGAAGCCCAAAAATCACAAAATTAGACCGAAAAAAGCTTGATTGGACAGAGTGCATAAAATCATTCATATGAATATTCCTGTATTTTCTCAACTGTTTTATCAAACTTATACTGAAAAAAATTTTATGTAATATATATTTAAAATTTTTAAACATCTTTATGCTTAATTAAATTCATCCTAAAATTCCTCAAATATTGTGTTTATATGGAATTGTATAAAAACATTTATCTGAGTATTGAGTGCCAATTATTAGCGATATGTGTACGAATTTCTTTTCTTTGAGGTAAAACAGAAAAAAGAGACAAATATTTTTTTAAAATTAAAAATAAATTTTTTTTTTATCGATACTACTAAACTTTACCAGTACATATGAATGTATAAAAAAGGTCACGTCAAGATTGTCACGAATGAAACTAATAACTAGGTCGTGAACAAATCGAGTCAACTTTTATGATCTACTTATAACTAAATAAAAATGATTTAGTGCATTCTTTTATCCACTTATGCCAATTACATTCGATCATCTTTTCATAGCTTGATAGCTTAGTATTCTGCAATAGCAAATTACACATATTTCATTTTGAATGGAAATCCTACACTTTTTATGCATGGAAAGATTATACCCAGATTCTCTTTCAAAGATATCTTAAAGGTAAATATCACACACATATACACAGGCACTAATAACTTAAAAATATTGACCTATGGACAAGATAAACTATGTATTTTTCATAATATCACGAATTATTTTGCGTACTCGTTTCTCGGTCATTGTTGTCCCTCTTTTCGAGAAAATGATAATACGATACAGTGAGAGAGACAAAGACAGCCGCATTGTCGCGCGAAAGAATAAAAATGGTATAGGTATCACGTTACCTAAAAAGGCAACGATCTAGATAAAATTCCACAACGTGCAGCATGCAAATCCGCTTTATGCAATTCTTCAGTTTTTTTTTTTTTTTAAGAGAAATATTAATTATTCTCGTGGCCTAAAAAAAATTTGAGAAAGTCATTTTTCAAGTTTATAACGATGTTACAAAACTCACTTACTGATGTATATACAAGTGTACTCGAGATCTCATCTAATTGGGCGGAGTATCAAAATGATGGGAACAAGTTCAGTGATAAATAGCTTTATAAGTACTTGTTAAAAACTTTTTGCCGTGGCAATCTATTTTCAGATTGCCTGAATTTTGTAATATTTGAAAGACAATTACTAATTGACATTTATTAAAAGTATTACTTTAATAATACTTTAATTAGAAACTTATTAACATGAACAAATTGATGATGTGCAATCTAATAAATCTAAATTAATTATTATTTATTATTTAATCAACAGCGTTATGGCACATCTTGTTTCAAAACATACTTATTTTAAATGCTAAACACAAATTAATTATGAAACTGACGATATTTATGACGCTAAAAATAATTTTTACATTTTCACATTTCTCCCATGCAAATAAACTATTATTTATTTGCCTTTTATTTCCATAACGCTTTATGACATTTAATATATTATTTTATTAAATTTAGAATTGTTTTCTCAATTTATACCAAATGTATTTTTGGCGCATACTTCATTTTGTATTTTCAATTTATACACGTTACAGAACTTTGCGTATACCTAGATTAACGATAAACAATCACTGTACCGGAAGTCTGTTTACGGACATCGGTCGGTTTTAATCAGTGGCCCTTGGTCGCGATATTCCGTAATGTAAATCGCCCGCAGTTAGCGACCTAAATCCGCATTTCCGCGGTCGCAATTTAACACACATACGTAACCAGCACACTATGCACCGCCCATAGTATGAACGATAAATGGGCACGATGCACGCGCGCTATCCGATCTAATCGACCGGACGAAAGTAAGTCATCCTCTTCTACACCCCGTCCGCGCAACTTTCGTAAGCGCCCATTAGCGATCGTTATTAATTTTCCCCCGGGATGTACCAACTGCGAGCACACCTCTGCAAAAAAGGGAAAAAAGAGAAACGAGCTTTACAAGCATCGCTTTTATGCAGCAACATGTACGAGAGACGGTTGAGAGTGCCACTTGTCGCAAATTGTCGCGATATATTGGTCCCTTTTTAGAGAGTCTTTGATTAAGAAAATATGGTTCAAAAACATCCGACACGTACGGACACACATACACGCACATGAGACTATACACAAGGATTGTGTAACGTAATTTTCCACGCGAAAGAAGCTCTAAGCTAGAAAGTTTGCGAATACTCGTCTTAAACAGCAATTTGCTTTTAAAACTAATCATCTTTGCGATACAAATTTATACACTATATCCCTAATATATTCCGCATATTTACTACATATAAATAATACAGATATGATAGCGTAAAATTAGTTTGACTAGAAAAAAGTCTAGCAGGTTTGTATAAATTTCATTGACTATAAAAAAATTATGTTTATGTATAAATGTCATATATGTCAACTATTCGGCTTTGAAAACAAACGCGTTATTTCATTAAAATGGTAACTTATGTTAACGTTTATATATTAAAAACATTTTTTCATAATTTTAAAAATGTTTATTTAATTAAAATAACATGGAGAGAAATATGCATTTTAATATCAGAGACGGCTACATTTTATACAAAGATTTTATTGATATCATTAAAATAGTTTTATTTAAAAATTTTTCAAAAATTTTATTTTCCAATAAAAGTATGTAAGAAATATATCTATTTGAAAAGCAATAATTTTAATATTAATTAAAATAATAATTTTATCTGATCAACAAATTGCATTGTTCATTATAAATATTATTTTAAATATTGCTCTAAATTCTGTAATAAGCAAAAAAATTAAAAAAGTTACAGAACACATTTTATTGTGAAAGTAAAATGATCATTTATTTAATATTAATTTACAAAAGCAATTAACGTGATTTAACAAAACATAAGAACAGATCTAATTGCAAGAGAGACATAAGGTGTATAGAATGTATAGAATGAAAATAAAAATTCATGGAAATGATAATTCCAATATTTCACTGCCCACATAGTGAGAAAAATAATGGCTTTGTTTGAATACCTAAAATCTCTAACGAGAAATATGAAACATTTGAAATATCCATTTCCTCTCTCATCGTCAAATAAACTAAATCTTTCAAATGGGATTTTAATTAACATACAGATAAATTATTATGATTGGCATTTGTATATAGTAAAAAAAATTAGTTCTTGGGTAAAGATTTTTATTTTCTATTTTACAAGAATATTATTTTGTTCATTTCTAATGGAATTTTTCTATCTGACCGAGCTGTAGTTGAATCTTTTGAAAACCGCGCTTGCGCTTGAAATGTAAAAATAATGGAAAAGGTGATAAAAAAATGCGACACACATAGGAATTACAACGCGCGACATACGTACAGATCTCGCGATTTTTTGCGTTTATCTGTGTGTATCTATCTATGTGCGTAAGCTATAATTTGCATTATTACAGATTTTCTCTTGATAAAACATCGCCTGATTGCGTGCAATAAACGCGCGAGTGTCCCATGAAATGATAGAGGGGCTTCCACATTTGTTTTGATATACTTTTGATACACGGTCGCGCGATCGATCCGTTCATAGCGTCGCATGCGCAACGAACGATCGCGCTTAACTTACGCCCGGTCCGATCGATGTACCGACCATTTTCCACGTTTCCATATGATTCTCTTGCGCGACCATCGCGACCCTGGAATTATATGGACTGTCACCAAAATATAGAGGAATTAAATAAGGGAAAAGAAGGAACGTTCTTCGTGATATTCCCTGAGTTTTACATTAATACTTGTTAGTACGCTTAATTATTAATAAAAATAACCGCAATATCAAAATGACGTAATACTCATAACATAATTATTCGTGGCAATGATTTCGCGTGAAAAAAAAAAATATATATATATATAGTTGAACATGTGGTATATATATTTAAAATATTATATATATTATATATAAAAATATTTTATTTAATATTATATAAACTAGAATTTTTTATATATCTAACTTTATTAAAGGTACAAAATATACATATCACTAGAATTGATTAAAAGGATCTTAATAAATTTTAAAGAGACTGACACAGAAATTCACATTGAAAAATAACACTTTTTTTTATTTGTGTACAATTTGTCATTTTATTAAGAAGGATTTAGATCTAGCTTTCTATCTCATTGTCAAGGGTATATTTGGCTTCATGATCGCTAAATTGGTGCATTAGCAGTAGATTATTGCTTTATTTATAAGGAATGCGCTATTATTAGTATATATATAGTCCTATATAATTCGATTTATTTTGATCATATGATTATTTTTATATATTTATATTATCATAGAACATAAATCTAGTCCATATGAATGACAAAGTATTTATTTATAGATATATTATAGAAGCGTTTTTCAATTTTTGCTTACTTTGTTTCGATAGCTTACTATCCTTCATATACTAGAGAACGTATTTTGACAATTATGCATTATATAGTATAGTATAAACACATTGCTATGAATTGATGATAAAAAATAAATTAAATAACAAATCGATATAAATTTAACTTATTTTGTAATATTTATTTTCAAAAATTTTTACTGTAGCAAACAAAAATTTTGTAGCATGAATTTATATGGTAAAATATTAAAGTATGTTAAAAATATATATATGAGAATGGAAGCCGTCTATACAGGTGATCTACAAACGATGTATTGAAAACGTAAGTATCGAGGATTATTTCAATAGAACGTGAAGATAGAACTTGGTAGAATTGTTGTAAGCTTGAAATACACATCTCGAATCAGATTATACTCTAGCGTGATACGTAATTCATGTACATAGGTCATAGACTCCGTTAAGATCATGCCGGATAGATCTATTATTATCTCGTCAGCATTCGCCCACGCGAATGCACATGCAGTCTCTTCATTCAGTTATTAATTGAAAAGGTTATTTTTAGATTGTCTAATATCAAACACATTGCTAAAATCGCCTGATTCGAGTCTTGATTTAAATGAATTCTCTTATTGACGGGATGATCAACGAACTTTTCGCGTCTCGTTAAAACACTCGACTCTCTATTCACAGAATCTATTTTTTTCATATTTTTCGAGCATAGTCTATGAATCTCCACCCACGGCATGTAAACAAACTAAAAGTAACGCTAGCGAAAATGCTAAATTAATTTTAACGTGTGCCAAGTGAGCGCGATGATTATAAATAAATAAGAATATTAAATTATAATAATATGCGCGTGTGAATTACAGCATTAAACATGATGCGTAAAAGATTTAGGTGTATTGAATTTTATTATATATTTTTGGAAACATTTAAAATATATAAAAACTCGCTCGATAATAATTTTGATGATAAATTTTAAGTAAAACTTGTCACTTAAAAATTATTACAGTTACCAATAAATTGTCGATTTGTATTAGCAACATTTATAAATGTAACAAATAAATAGAGATAAAAAAAACTTTCCGACATCATGCCTTATAGACGCGATAATATTTTACACTCATCACGAAATTTATTACCTTCGATAAAATCCATCCATATATTAATCCGGCTAATAGAGATCTTGTCTCTTGGACTGTAGGCACGCAACAAACCGGCGGATGGTGTGGGTCATGTAAACCAAAAAGGTGCTTCTGGTCAGAAGACGCCAGTAGCTGGACAAAAGGTCGCACCAGGCACTAAGGTCGCGGCGAAGCCGGCCCAGAAACCGACAGCTCAGAAAGGGCAAGTGAAAGTGACACCCAAGGCGGCCTCCGTAAAGACCGGCAAGAACAAGAAGAAGGGACAGCGGCAACAGTACGATCTCATCGTTACCATCAATCTGGTGAGAGAAAGAAGAAAATTTTATTTTACAATATTTTTAAACGCCTCTTCTAATGCATTACGTTTTATCCACATACGCATGCGAATTTCTTTCAGCCGTTCTCTCTAATCGTTACAATTCTTAGCTCTTATCGATACTATATAAAGATAAAGTAATTGATTTTTTTGCATAAAGTTTTCCGGTTTTTTTTTTTTTATTTTTTAATCGATTTGATTTCTTGCTTGAGTAAAAGATTGATTTTTTTTTTTTTAATTATAATCGATTGAAAAAAAAGTTTTTTTTTTAAGTTAAATTTCTGTGAGTATATAAATAAATAACGAAATTTTGTTTTTTTTTTTTTGTTTAAACTTAGTACACTTGTCAGGATATTTTAATTTGTGATTTGATTATCACATTATCGATTATTTTATATTTGACAAATAAGATTTCCTCTCTTGGGATGTTCCCTAAAAATTGTCTCCAATTGTCTTCGTCAGAGGTTTCATTATTAAAAATAAAATTAAGGATTTTTTTGGATATCTCGTCAATGTTTAAATCAGTTTGAATAAAAACATTATTAAATGCAAAAGAAAGAAAAAGAAACCATATACATATAAATAATTTTAGTCGATTGTTCGCATTCTAAGGTCATTGACATGATTTTTCTAGACGATTTGCGTTTCTGTTCTTGAAAGCGAACGCAATTATCGATCGCGATACGAATCGTCTTTATCAAGTTAGCGTGCTCTTCACGTAATGCGTGTATGTCAGTAATAAATATGATCTGACCCAGTTGAATAAGCGATGCGCATTTGATAAGTTCTTCTTATTCGGCTAATGTGCGCGGTGTATTAGTCAAGATATGCCGTAGAAAAATAAACATTCCATCGTCTAATTGGATCCGATGTGATTAGTGGTTTCCGATCATATTGCTCTATTTTAGGATTATACCTCTGGATGAGATTCTTGGCAGCCTCGTGTGTCTGGCATTTAATGTCCATTCACAAAGCATATTATACTCTTTTCTAGTAGTATACATCGTATATCTAACTTTTTATCGATTTCTGATTAATTTTTATATTTTATATTTTTTGTATTTTTTTGTTATTATTTTTACATATTACTTTTGTCAAATCGATTCGTATAATGTTTGAATATATTTATATATTATATTATACATGTAACATGTATGAAATAAACGCGAAGAATATAAATATTCTAATATAGAGTTTTCGAGATATGAAAGAAGTTGCTCGAGTTATAAAAATATAAAAAAAAATATAAAAATATAAAAGAGTATATTGATATAATTAAAAGTATATATTTTAATCAAAGGATAATATAGGACGTGCGATTTTCAAAATTTTATCGTCGTCAACACGCGAACGTAACATAACGCGAGCAAAGTATTTGTTTATGCGTGATATCGAGAGCGGTGGAAGGGAATGGTCACCTGGCGTTCAATAGTTCGTAGAGGGGACCTGGTAGTTAAAAACAGACTAAGGTTGCCAAAGCCTCGAACATATACGAGACTTTGTCATCGAGCGAACGTCTTTTGCGTCCGTCGCGCGATACCGAGTGTACGGAAGCTGCGCCAGCAGCCTCTCGTCTTTTTCCTCAACTTCGCGCGTAAAGTAACGTGTACGACGAGGAAGAATTCGAGGAGTTCTCCGACGCTTCGCCGCGGAATCGAAGATTATATACTTCGCGAGAAGCGTGAAGATCATGTATATTTTGAAGTGTACTCTATAAAGTCGGCTATTTTTAGTCATTCGCGCAATATTACGTTCTTGAATAGTGTCGTTCGTGTATTCGTCGTGAAATTTTGCTTGATCCGGCATCTTTGACGTCTCATTTTACCGGGGAAACGACGATTTTAAGACGATCTTGATCTTTCCCAAATATCCGCCTTCGATTTTATTCATCTGAGTAAAAGTAATCGTGACGACGGAGAAGTTGAACGAATCCTCCTCCTCTTTCTTATTCGGTACCAGCAATGACCTTGGGAGCTCGTAGTGGATAAATATTAGTTCGACTCTCCGAGTAGTTTCCAACGGATTCATCGTGCCGCGAAAATATATGTCGATTTCCTTCCCGAAAGAAAGAGCGAGAGAGAGAGAGAGAGAGAGAGAGAGAGTGTAAAAATGCGGCTTTTCTTCCTTTTTTTACGGATCGACGGAAACGTGGCGCGTTCGTAATGAGAGCGAGATGTTGGCCGTCTCGGCGGCGACACGACGATAACCGCGACAAGACGCAGATGCAGAGACTCGAAATCTCAAGTTAATATATCACGCCACAAATCTCGTCGTCGAACACCGTCCTCCTTCCGGCATACGTCGCCAGACGTGACAATAATAGATCATGGCGGAAACAGAAAAGAGATACACGCACGCCTACGGACAACTGCGTAGATTAACCAGCACGATAGATTGCCAAATTAGGCAATTGAGTGTAAGTGAAAAAAAAATATAAATTTTTTTAAATAGTAAGAAATTAAATGTGTGCGATGTGTAGAAAAGAAAGATTTCGATTTGCAACAATCGCGAGGCTATTTCGACCAGCACAATAATTTGTCAAATTAATTAAATGGAAAAAATTAATTAAGTGGAAAAAAATACATATTTCTCTGAAAAATTTCTCTGGTAAAAAATCAGATTTTAATGTATGCGACGTAGAAAGGAAGAATTTTGATTTGCAAAAATCGCGAGACTATCTCGATTAGCATGATAAATTGTCAAATTAATTAAGTAAAAAAAATTGTCAATTTAATTAAGTGAAAAAGATATAAATTTCTTTGGATAATAAAGAATTAGATTTAAATGTATGCGATGTGTAGAAAGAGGAAAGATGCCGATTTGAAGAAATTGCAAGGCCATCTCGATGAGATAGAATGTATTGATACAATGATATACGCGCCGTTTTGTCGCGAGACTTGCTATCACGTTGCGATATGTTATTATTAATAATTTATTACACACGACCTTCCGCCGCGCGCGCGCGTCAGTGTTTCAAACATCTTCTTTCGGGCATCTCGCCAAAATTTCTTCATGTATGTCTTCCCTGTGTATCTTGTACAAGAGAGCAGATCGTATAGTTATAGAGCAAGGTCGTTCGCCCACAGGAGACACAGGTCTTTCTAGACGCCGCTTGGCATCTTTACATGCGTACTATGTAAACGTAACTTACAAAGCAAACAGAATTTCATTATGTACATACGAAATGAGTAGAGCCGTTTGTCTTTTTCTCTGTTTCAGTCCGAGTATGGGCTGACAGAAGATCAGGTAGCAGGTGAGTTGACACAATTATATAATTAATTTATTAATTCATTAGTCATTAATTAGATAGATTATAAGAATTAATTGCAATAATAATTCATAATATACGATTAATAGTTTTCTGGAATTTTTATTTTTAATAAGATACTTTATATATAGTAACAATATAATGATTTGAAAATTAATATATTTTTTATAAATTATAAGAAAATATTTATAAATTTATTTTATCAATGAAAATAGAGAATAATATTTTTAATGTGATTATTATACGCCATAAAGATAATCATTATGGTAGCATAAATGTCTGCCAGTCGCCTCTCCTATTTGCCTACTTGCCTATAATTTTGAAGATAGAATAATAATAAACTCGAAGATCTCGAGAGAGATAAAGATATTTCTTTTACTGAAAAATGATTGAAATAAACGAATAAATTTATGGAATATGAAACTTTATTACTCATACATATCATAATGGTATTATCGTGACACGTTATAATATCGATTATATTTAGCTCACAATTTAACTTTCTACAAAGATTCACATTTTTTTTCTGGTTATAATTTTATCTATATCCCATATGGATTGAATAAAAACGAGAGAATGAAAGAAATATCAAACTCTCTTCTCGGATTGAACCATTTTCATAATCATACACGACTCGCGTATTCGCTGTACTTGTTTATTTAATTATAAAATAATTATGATAATAATTATAAAAGAAAAATTTTTTGGTTGTAAAAAAACTCTTTTATTTATTATATATAATTGTTACAATATTTATTATATATAATTATTGTCTACAAGACTGCATGCAAAATGAATTATAGCGATTGAAATTTTCGAAATTAATTCGAAATTAATTATTCAATGAAAATACGTAATTAATAGAAACAGAATAGATATGTAGTAATAGAAATAAAGCATGCTTTCAAGACATCAAGATTTGCAATTAACAATTACTCGGTACGTAATAAGACTGCAAATTTTCTTCAAATGCAACCAACAATGACTATCTATTTGCCTCGAGTATAGTAACGAGATATCGGTGCGACAATGACAAAGTTCTGTTATTTCAGAATTCAAAGAGGCATTCATGCTCTTCGACAAAGATGAGGACGGTACGATTACGATGGCGGAATTAGGGGTTGTCATGCGATCTCTCGGTCAAAGACCGTCGGGTAAGTCATTCAATGCTCGAATGCATTTTGCAAATTTTCGGAATGACGTTAAAACGTGCGCTTTTTTTTTTTCAGAAACGGAACTGCGCGACATGGTGAACGAGGTGGATCAAGATGGAAACGGTACCATCGAATTTAATGAGTTTCTTCAAATGATGTCGAAGAAGATGAAGGGTGCCGATGGGGAGGACGAACTTCGCGAAGCGTTCCGGTAATGAGTTCTTCCTTAATTGTCATTGCATTGAAAGAACATTTCGAGATGATTCTTTTGTCTGGAAAATTGTGCTCTTAAAATATAGATAAGTGCAAACTGTAACTTTGTAAATGCACAACATTGTAAATTTCTTTTTGTTTTAGAGTGTTCGATAAGAACAACGATGGATTAATCTCCTCCAAAGAACTCCGACACGTAATGACAAATCTCGGTGAGAAGCTGTCCGAGGAGGAGGTCGACGACATGATTAAGGAAGCGGATCTGGACGGCGATGGAATGGTCAATTACGAGGGTAATACTTTCGTGTAATATAATATTTAGAATTTGTTCCCTGACATCGAAGGTACACTAATCTTCTCTTGGCAAAGATCTTCTCATTAATTTTCTTTTGGCAAAGACTTGAAGATTTGAATTTTCCGCAATACATGAAAGAAATATGTAACTTTCTGAAAGAGTATACGTTTTACTCTTGATACACTTCACATCAAAATTCACTCTCTTTAATTATTCTTTTCTTTTGTCATGGAGTGATATAAATTCTATACAGAATTGATGCAATGTTAATGCGAAGCGATTGTTTTATTTATGATTGGGATCGATCTCAACATCGTTTTATCAACCGCAATCGTGCATGTGTTTTAGAATTCGTGACGATCCTAACGTCGAAAAATTAGTTCGGAGATCGAAGGAAGGTAAACTCGCATTCGGAGATACCAAAAATACCAAAAGATCTCCGACAGAGGAGGGATAAACAGATCCCCCGCCCAAGTTCCTTGACTTCCCGGAATCGTGACGAGAGGTCGTTTCACGCCTCGTAAAGCTGCAAAATCCAAGGTGCTGGGGAGAGAAGTCAAAAGCTCGATCCACCCGATCGAGCGTCAACCGCGATGTGCGACGCCGTGAAATTGCTGAAAATGCGAGAATTGCGAGAGAAGGCGCACCGATTTTATCACGATACAGCTTTGAGGGATAAGTGCCGATGATTTCGAGCGTAAGTAGCGCCAGTAGAAAACTTGAAAGTCTTTGGATCACTCTCGGGAGATTACACGAATTAATTATCGCGAATACGCCTTTGACTTTGGTCGAAAAACCAAAGAGGAGAGACTTACTTCCCCGAATTGCATACGCATTATATAAACATATATATGGACACACACCACGCGCTCCTTCGGACTCATTTTAAACATGAATCGTAGGGACATAACGATAATTACGCGTATTATTACACGGTAAATAAAGCAGTTATATCAAAAGGAGAAGACGATAGGGAAGGGGGAAGGAGGGGAGGAGTGACCTGTCGCCACCCGGAACAATCAATCGAGCTTTGTTTAGACTTTTACGTACTAATCTTTATCTCCCCTTTTACGAAGCGATTTAGGAATTAACTAGCTTTCCATGCCCCTTTGAATGCTCTCGCGAGAAAGGAGTATATTAGTATATGTACACGATATGTTTACATAATACATATATATACATATTATTATTATACGATATTCCCCTTTATTTTGCGTTGCGCACGTTTCCTTGAAACGCAACGCTCACGAAAGGTACTTCGAGCGTTTTTACCGCTTGTATTATACGCAAATGTGCGTAATTCAAAAAGTAGTGATACACACATAAACACACTCTCTCATTTGATCATCGTTTGTTCGATTCTTAGTAATTTTAGAGCAGGCACGCCGACAACATACTGACGAATAATTAACTCTTCTGCTTTGACACGTAACGTGAATATGTTTCCGTCGATCATCGTGATGCCATGTTCTGTAATCGGTGATGAGTGCCCTGGTTGAAAAAGTGCTTCGGAAAAAAAAGCTGAGCGCGCTAATTGTATTTAAATAAATTATTACGATAATCTCGCGAAGGAATAGCTCACTATCTATCCACGAGGTTCAAGAAAGTGTCCGAAAGTGTCCTTGATTATCGATGGGTTACTGGAAGGAGAATAATTTAACAAATCATCCGGATTTATCCGTAGATCCATCGGTGATAAATTAGATGGAATTAATGTTGCGATAATTCTGACAATCGCTAGTTACATCCTCAGTGACTATAGTTGCCCTAGTGGGATGATTATTGGCTGGTATCTATAGTTAGAGAGTATGTGGCGGTGGAGTTTTTGATATAAAGAAAGAAAGAAAAAACTCTACGGGAACAATTCAACCAGGGTGATTAACGCGACGTTCGTTCCTTCATTCTGCATTCGTCGATCCTCTATGAGACGGAAAAGGAGGATTGCCAACGATACGAAAGAACAAAATAGATGTGGCAACGAAACGTGTTTCCGCTGTCACACAATCAGTATCGCCCGTTGCAACGTCGATGACCCCGATCCAGAAGCGTGTATACACGCATTACGTTATACGGTATGTACCTTTACATAGAGACGAGTTGAGAAAAAAAAAAAAAAACACACCCACGAATCCTTCACACACACACACGCGACATAGATGGTAGTACTTAGCGATTATAATGACAGATACAAAAAGGAAGTAGCCGTACAAGAGTAAAACGGCGGAACTGTACACGTGTGGATTGTTGTATACATATACTATACGTAATGATGTGTTACTACCACAAGAAAAAAAAACCACATGGAAAGAATACGTTGTAGATAATTATATACACATGTTCTGTATACATATATATTTAATACATTGTACATATGTCCTCTCTCCGTCACCCGCGCTCCATACACATACACGCACGTAAGTCCCCGGCTCGGCACGAAGCGGAGAAACTAAGGACACGTAGATTGGGATAGCGCGAGAGTCGTGTGGCTGGACGGAGAGATCGAAGTAACGAAAATGTATAATAACAACAGCGCATCGCTTACGTACTATCAATCGGAGTAATTCTGTTTCGTTTTTCGCACGCGTAATAATATTTTATAATATTACATATAAATTTTTTATTGCTTATTCGTACATGTCGTTTTGTATATGATTTTTTTTGCGATGTGTTATATATTGACCATGATTTGTGAATATTTGTATAAAATTGGATTGTAGACAAAAATGTTTATGTATTTGTCATATGTGTTTTAAGTTAATATTTAATAATATAAAAATCATTGTTTATTTCTCTATTTGAAGAGATAACATAATTGAACATGTATATATATGGAAATAATTTATTATTTTCTCTTCGAAATATTTTGTCGATTTTCTGTAAATGTTCACAAAATGATATTATTATACTATTATAGTTGTGAAGAAGGATATTTAAACTGATAATAGAACAGTGATAGGATTTTTAGATAAGTTATTTTTACAATTTAAATGCACCCTGTTACACAATTACAATTCATTTAGATTGCTTTTTTATACGAGTAAAAGTATATGAAAAATATTAGCAAAATATGAAAATTTATGCTAAAAAATTTTAAAGAAGAAAAATAATTAGATTAATTATATCTTAAATTTCTACTTATGTATTTAAATATTATCGTGGAATAACTCGGATTAACATAGTGAAACGTAACGCAAAGGTAACATTTTCAACGAGAATATAAATTCGTGTATCTTTTTCTTTCCAATCATATTAAATGTTCCTCTTCTCGTTTGAATTTTCTCGCACATCGATTCATAATTTTTTTTTTTTTTTATTTACATTTGTCATTTTTCGAATCATTCACTTGAATTTGAATGTCGTGACGTAAAGTTGTTGGAAAACCACTTATTCCGATTGACTGTACGTGTATGCGCTATGAAAGATATATAAAATGAAAAAAAAAAAGAAAAGTCCTTTACGTAGGATATTGGATGAAATCGCGCGTGTTTCGAGATCCGAGCAACTCGATCACTTTTCTTTCCAAGTATGAGTGAAATGTGGGAGATGGTTGTGGCTTGAAACGCTCGTCGGACGAAACAGTAATTTGCAGGTGCACAGAGATAGACAATAATTCTGTTGCTCTCTAATTTGATTAAACGACAATTGACGACGAACTTATCAGATTACTCAATCCGGACTTCATCTCGAATGGGATGGCACAATAGCGATGAGAGTTCAGAATCGTCGCGAGAATGTCCTTGACGTTAAATAATTACTTGTATATAAGACGCGTAACGCACGATCAACGCATCGCACATTACTTTCGCAGGCGAAAGCTGTGATCTTTGATAGATCGATTGATTTTTCGAATAATGCCAGAGTGTGGACAGTCCTACTGCGAAAATAGTCAAAGTCAAATTTTGAAGTACGATCCGTTTAGATAAGAGATATGCATAAATTCGATGAATAATATCGACATAATGTACCTGTCTTAAAATCTCATTAGAATTTGACTTATATTATTTTCAGCTCGTATCGCACCTCCGATAGAATACTGCCATGATACGTAATCGATGCAGACATTCATTTTTTTTTTTATGCTCGAAATACATTAATATCATTTGCAAGAAAAGTTTTAATAAACTATATAGAGCGTAAATTAATATCATTAATAAAGAAGATTCGATTATGTTTGATAATTCCTAACATATCTATACACTTTTTATCAGTTTGATGAATTATGGCACCGCTTCCGAAAGCTTTGAAATTATTTTGCTCTCATGGCAGTCTTCTCCCAATGGTGCATTATTTAAGTACGCTAAAGGGGATACGGAAAAAACAGTACCTGTGTAATCAACGTTGAATTCGTTCACGGCGCGCGCTGGCGCGATACGCATACACACCATAAAGCGCACTAAACTTGCATCACGGAGACGCTTGAACGTATACACGCGAAGAGATAGTCGTGGTTTTTGACAATAATATATTTTTTTAACGCTTATATTCTCAGAGCGAGATGTCCCATCGCCGCGGTGTCATTCTTTCCCCTTTACGAGTAAGCACCACGTTCCACGATAGCGCTATGTTAATTATGCTTCTTCAACTTATCGATGCTCGAGATGATCGATTACGCTACTCGTCGGCGTTCGTAACGCTCCTCTCGTGTTCGATCAACACGATAACGATATGCGAGCGACTCGAAACACCGCGACCTGGATATAGTTAAGCGCGTGAACGAATCAGAGCACGGCGAACGGCGATAGATAAGGGAGAAAGCTAAGCGGTTTGATAAATACGTCACAAAAATAGCAATGTATAACGTCCTAACGACAATATTTCTAATGGTTTAATTGAGAGAATTACACCGAAGAAGAGCAGATATATACGCTGGTCCGCCCCTTCCAAAACAAAAAAAAGATAAAAAAAACACGCATTAAGTATATCATGAAAGAATGGTATATCTATATAATCTGCGACAATGATAAGCTGCTGCACGTCGATGACACGGTTCACCAATCTGTTGTCGCAGCATCATCCACTTAGATTTAGTATTGTTTGTCCGCATCTTTCCCTTAAAAAAAAAAAAAAAAATGTTTACTGCGCTAATAGTTCTTATTTGTGAATAATGATATCCGTGAACAGAAGAAGCGATTAAGTTAATGCGAAATAAAATAAAGAACGGAGTTGTCATGGTTCTTGAGGATAAGTTTAGAATTTAATAATCTGAAAATTGCTCTTTTATGAAATGGAAAGAAGCTCTCCCATTTCTCTTTGTAATATTAATATTATACTAATCACGAACGAATATAATACGTATGGATTACAAACAGAAAATAATCAAACAAACTACGAGATTAAAGTCATTCTTGATTAAATGATATTTTACATCTGAAAATTAAATTTAGGTTGAATTTTACGAGACATTCTTGTCTGTCTAATTTCTCTTTTCTTTTTTTTTCCCTTATAATATCGAAATTGTGTGACGCATGCAGATATAAGTACAAAAAAAAAAAAAAAAAATGGTTGATGTAAACATGCAGTGAGTTTCTATATCATATGCATAATGATAAGAGGAATGAATTGTTCGATGATACGATAGCGCGTTATCGCGAGAATTGTGTCTATACGCGTGAAATGTAGCGTATGGCTTTTTAGACCTTAATTAATATTAAACAGTTTATGTTGATTGAGACGAATTAATATCAACAAAATCGATATTATGTAGCATATTGGCAAGAGGAGTCGCGGTCAATCATTTTATTGATAATAAAAACTGATGATGATCCTATATTGTACCATCGATCACACAATGCCAATTGTTATTATTACGTGGTACATAAACTGTTTCTATCACACATTCCTCTAAGTTGGCGGTTTAAAGCTCTTCACTCGGAAATAAAGAGGGAAGAATTCTTTCTCTCTCCCGTCCCATTCCCCTTCGCGATTACATTAATTCTGTTCAACGCGAGAATCGATTTCTCGACGAACTTTGAGAGATATTTATTATTATATTGTCACTTGTGTGCTCCACAAAGCAGAGATATTTTTATAGATTACTCCTTGCGCCAAATCCTGCTGTGCAGCGTAATACGAATCATATGGCATTGCGTTGCAATGCGTTGCATTGCACTGCATTGTATTACATTTTGTATAGGGTGTATCGAAAGTCGCGCACTTTTTCTCTCATTAGAGATTGAATTAAGAAGATTGCCACGAGTTTTCGAAAAAATCAATGGATGAACATATAGGATAAATTAAAAATAATAAAGTTTATTTTTCTTTCATCAGTTCTAGTTTTTGTACTTGAATGGAATTTTAATTGAATGTTAAGTACATTTTTGCCAGAAAATATTTGATATAAATTATAAGATTGAGATATCTAAAGAATCTGAGAAAGTGTAAGATGCTTGGGACACACCCTATATATGTTACATTGTATTATACTATATATATATATATATATATATATATATATATATATATATATATATATATGCATAATACAAGTAGCATATATTCTATCAAATTATTTTGCGAGCTGGAAGCTCGGATGCGACAAATATTGATATTGATTGTTCGCAGGCCTGCCGTTAGTAGTATCGCCTACGTACAGGATGTCTTGGAAATGGAATTTTAAATGCATTTTTGCAAATGGCAATGCTGAATCGATCGAGGAGCATATGTGCATTTTCGTTATATCCTTTAGGACACCCTGTACGTTTTAGTGTTGCCCTCCAGAAGTAAAGGTACGTGAGTCTTCCTTCTCCGACGTATAATTAATCGAGACTCTTCTCCGTTATTATTCTACTCGCTTTTATCGTCGATCGCTGTCTGCGAGCCAGACATTGAGCAAAGAACCGACAAGCTACCCGATGCAGATTATAGATAAAAAATTGTAGAAATTGTAGAAATCTCGAGACTTCTTTATAACGTTACTTGATCAAAAAATTATTGACGTTTCGCTTCGTCCGACGTTTGGACGAAATTGCGCGTTATCTTGGTGATATCGTAGCGGCATCGACTTAGCAGAGCGAATTGGCTCTACTTGTTATTTTTGTTATTGGCACACAATATAGGGCTAGGCTTAAGGGACAAATTTTCGCAAAAGAAATTCTTGACTTTTTACGTTGAGAATAGAAATATCTTATAACTCGTGTTAAAATATACATATAAAACTGAGATAAAATTATTTAAATAATTCTATTTCAAAATGTAAATGATTAAAAATTATAGATATTAAAGATTATATATATTTATATTTATTCGTTGTTATTGATCTAGAAAATATTTATAATATATAAAAAAAGCGCGAATAAAAATGCTAAAGAATTTAAAGACATTATTCCCTTAAGCTTGATCCTACTTTGAAACTGATAAATGTTTCCTGATAAATTTATGATACAATAGCTTACTTTACAAATTTATTTTCATCTCTTTACGAACATGTATGCTCATGAAGCAGCACTGTTATTTTCCGATTTGCTAAGACAAGATCGTATATATTTAATTTCAAGCCTTCGGAATTTTATCCGATTTCGAATCAATATTTCAAGCGCAATCTAGGAAAAAACAAAAAAAAAACAAAAAAAAAACGAGAGCGACTTCGGAGCGTTTAGAATCGCTTTGAGGATGTTCGAAATTCGCCTAAGCGTAGCAAGCAGGCACAAGGGTATATTATCAGCTAGCTTAATATCAAATATACACGTTAAAATATCGCAAACACATAATAATCAAATTATATATACATACATTGATAGATACATGAAAGGGAGAACCTGATTATATATCTTATAGAGAGAGATGTACGAATATAATTAAAACGATAATTGTTATATAAGTAAGTGTAAGTAAGTGTAACTAAATTGTAACAATTGCGAGGGCGGTCGCTTCTAAGCGACACGATCTTCCGTTCATTAAGGATTATGCGATTTTCGTCGTACTATACCGGTCCGACACCGCTTTCTTACGATTTATAGAGGGTATGATTGCAAATAGGCAAATTGTGGAAAATCGTGTGCTTGGTATGCAACATTTTTAAACGCTACATCCTTGTAGGTGTCGTTTGAGAAATTGCGTCATATTTTTCTCCGCTTATCAGCCGATTATTTTCCAGCAAATCTCTTTCCACATCGCGAATCGCGAAAATCGCAGTTTTTGTTGCGTTCAATTTTACATCACTTAATAATCAAGAGAAAAAGAGAGAAAGAAAGAGAAAAGAGAGAGAGAGAGAGAGAGAGAGAGACGAGCTTCGCGCAATTATATTTGTATAGCATTGTTGTTTTTTTTTTTTTCTTTAATATTGTAGCTAAATCTGTTTATGATTTGCGCCTAAAAACACACGCCACGCGAAATTAAATTAGGATCGCGAGCAGGCAATAATCATGTTATATCACAAAACCTGCGGTCAGGAAATACGATGATGTTCAAACTTTCTAGTTGTAATAAGAAAATGTCTTTCATTAACTCTGTTAAACGTTATGGCGAGTATAAGCCGTGTTGTTGGACGAGAGTATGTACGTGTATTTCCATATTCAGTCTAACTAACGATAAGAAAAACGTCTTGAAATCGAAACCGATATGGTTGCGGATTCGATCGTAGCTTCCATGGAAGGAAATCTCAATTGCTTTTTGTCTTTCCAGATATCACACAGTTATATCTGAAAGTTACATATAATTACTTGCAATTATTCAAATAATTTACGATTTAATATAATATATAATTGATTGAATTATCTCAAATGATATTCCTAATAGAAAAGAAAATGGAAAATCAAGATCATAACGGTATATTACTTCAGCTTTCTTTTTCTTTTAAAATTGATTGTTGGTGCTCTCTAGCTAAAGAATGATAATGCTACAAGTAATTTAGCAGTTGGATTTTTTCCATTGGAAATAATTATGTCTAGAATGAAGCCAGCAAATCAAGAATACATGTCAAGGTATGTTATATGTTTAGAGATTATAATCGGAGTATGTACGTGTATTAACAATAAGAGAAGAATAAAGGGTGAAATGGGAAAGGGAAACAATAAAGGCGAATATGTTTACACAAGGGAGCTATATCGTGCTGTGAATGAAATAGGTATATTTTCAGAAAAATCGAAGAAAGGCTAACGAGATAAAACGTGTTTGTAATGACTAATTATTGCAACGAGGAATGTGTCCATAACGTTATTTTTCTAGAGCAAATATCATAGTTTTTTGCGTTGTATATGGCGAATACGTATTCTCAAGCGACAAGCAGGCCTAAACGCAATTTTTTAAGACGATAGATAATTAATGCGTGTACGAGCATATTTGGCAATGAAAGCATTGTTGTTAATTTCGTACAAATAGGTACTGTGTCGCGTATTATTAAAGTTATATCGCGCGAATTATACGTTTTCCACAGATCGCGAGTGATTTTTCTGAACAATTTGGAATTTTGTGTTGTTGCGAATATTCGAAGCAAAGTTTGCACTTAACATTTAAGCAGTTGCGCGTTTTCAGTACAATTAATTCAGTATAGTTAAATTAGTTTTTTGATACAATTAGTGATTTTTACTGACGATGAATTAATTTTTATTCGGAATATTTTTTCGATTTGATTGTGCTACGTGTATGTTACTACTATTGCAACATGATTAATAAATAGAATAAGATAAATTAAATTTGTTGCGACTGTTTAAGTGTTAATATGCGCATTTCTGCACAATATTACAAGCATTGCGCATAAGATAATTCGCTGACCTTTAATCGCCATTTCGCATTTATATTATTAGGGAGTTAATTTATTAATGAAAAATAAAGGGCTATCCGTAGAGATTCAGTGTGTATTAAAAAGGATAAGAAAATAATATCTATTACTGTATACAATAATAGATATTATAATTTTGAAAGCTGTGCAAAGTTATATGTGAATGTATCCAATACATATGATAATGAATTTTAAATAACTAAATTATACATAACTAGTCTAATTTATATTTTTTTGCAATAATTTAATGATTAGTGAAAAAATTTATTCAATAAAAATATTTTATAATAATAAATTAATAAAGCAAACTAATAGCAAATTAATAATACAAACACAAAATTTTACGCGAATACACTCGATAATTTCTAAAATTATATATTTGTTTCAATAATCAAAATTTAATAAAAAAAAATTCGCTGTAGTAAACTAAAGTAGTTAAGCGATGAAGACTGGTTGTCAGAGTTTATTCAAAAAAATATGAATTATACGAGTGTAAATCAAAGAAATAATGTTACAGGAGATGAAATGTACACACAAGAAAGAAGGTGCGATAGTGATATTTTAATAAGATTAATATCGAGATTCTGAGAAACAAAATTATGTTAAATAGATAGAATAATGGTGCAAACAAATTGATTTTATCATTTTCATTCAACGAACATGAACAAATGTTTAATTATTTTTTTAATCTGTTTTTAACTGCGAGATTTCATGATTTTTCACGTGAATACTTTATACTCGCGTTTCATCCTAAAATCAGGAGAAAAGTTAGAAAGAACAGGGATTCAGAAAAGAGTACCGTATATCTGTGCGTGTATGTGTGTGTGTGTTATGTGATGTTATACGTACGCGACCATGTTACGTGTTAACGTTATATATTATAATATTAAAACACGACATATATAAAAAAAAGTGGTGAACACTGTGTACTGGTGAAATGCAATATATGTATCGAGTTATCCCTATAAATACAGCCATTTTATAATAGATTCTCGAATCTTTTGGATCTTTCGCTATCCTTTTGATGTTATTAATTCTTGGCTTTTTTCTAGTATTTATATTTTGTGACAAAGATATTTTTATTATTTTCAACATCTTTCTTAGAAGGATTATCCTAGAAGGAAAGTTGGATAAAAAAGTTTATCTAAATTGAAAAAGGAAATATTTGATTGTATATATTGCAGATATTTATTATTTGATTTTCAATGGTACACATATATCAATAAAGATACAGAATTGATTAATAAAAAAATAAGAAAAACACAAATCTTAATTTAGAATAAATAATGAAGAAGCACAGTTTAATTTTCGATATGATACCGTTTTTAATAATAACAATTTGCGTAAACAAATATCTTATTTCCACAATCATATTATATTTTTATTTAAAAATATATATCTTTTCTCAACAGTATTTTTAATTTTTATGATATTATCTTTAATCACAAAACTTGCATTTGCAAAGTATTTTAACAGTATTAATTAAAGAATAAAATCTTAATATCAAAACTAATATCTTTATAATATAATAAAATATCAATCTTATATGTATTTTACATATATAGATATGAATCAATATACATTAATAAAGCATAAATAATTTTCTATTGCAATCTTTAGAATAAATAAATTTAATAGCATCTTAACTATAAAATTTATCATAGTTTTATAATAAAAAAACTTGCATGTTTCTTTTATTGGTTTGCACTCTATTTTCTAATATAATCTTAAAATTTATTGGAAGTATCATTAATACATACAAGTTCCTCCTGCTTAGCTACAACAGCTTTCTTATATGTATAAGAGAACATCTCCTCATATAGACACATATACAAATTAAAAAAGTTATAATAATATAACTTAACGCGATTCTGCTCTGCAAATAAATATGGATAATTTGCAGAATTGACTATGTGTAAATGGCAAAAACAAAAAAAAAAATAATATTTCATAATCTATTACTTACAGAGTTACTGATCTGTCACTCAAGATTTTAAGATTCACACAAATTTCTTACTTATAGTGAAAAATTACTTGTGAATTGGCTAAAATGTAGCTTTAATTTGTATAATACATTCCGAAATTAATTTCAAGAAGATTCTATTTTTATATCCTCTAAAACTGTCTTTTTGTGCACTAAATTATCCCAATTTTTTATATGAGTCAGCTCAGACATATATTTAATATTCATAGCTGTACATAGTTTCTTCATCTGGGTATAACCAATCCCCACGTCAACACATCCAGTTGTAGCAGCTGCATTAATGTTTTGTTTTTTTGGATGCATAAGTTCTGTCCAAATACTTGTTTGATATTTGCACATTTGACAATTAAAAAATAATTGTGTTAATAACCCGCGACGACGAAAATTTACTAATTGCCAATACTTGAACTGGCATTCTATCCCTCATGCATGATCATTGAAGGTCCGGTGGATCTCATTCCACATGTAAGAAAGGTCCACTATGCTACGGTCTTCAGGTACATTCTTTGGTACATTATTAATTTTATCTGATAAATTGTTGTCTATAATTAAATCCTTCATATCATCGTAGTATTCAATGTTTTCAGTATGTGTATTTTTCTCTTCTTCTTTTTCATATACTTCTATTCTACTTTCTTTTCTTTATCTAAAAAGCATTGGTTTTCTATAACCAAATTATTTTCATCCTTGCAATATTCGACATTTGTAAATGCCTTCCTCTTTGTATATCTCTATTTGTTCCTCGTTATCAATTCCTTTTTCCATAAATTGATTAAGATAATGCAGAATTCCATTCTCAGCTTCCATATTTATATTGGGTACAGATTTAACAGAAAGTTGAATATTAGTTATTTTCTCAGCATTATCGGCATTTTCTTGTGTTTTATTTAGCAAAAGCTTTTGCATTTCTCTTTCCTTCCATCTGCAAGAAAAAATAAAAAAACATTAAAAATGAACAGATTTTTAGATATTGCTAATAAAAACAAATGTATGCTGCATTTTATATTTTTTCTTAATTTTACATAGCTTCAAAAGAATTAAAATCAACAATCCTATTTCAATTTTTTATTTCTAAAAATTAAAAATTATGTATATTAATTTTTCATGATTACTTTAAATTTAATGTATTTTTATTTTTTAACTTAAATTATTGTGAAAATAAAAGAGAAAGTAAATATTCCCTTGTTTTTTTTAAAAATTAAATAAAAATGTTCAGACTGATACAAGTTATTAGTTTTTTATATATATAACTCATCATTGTAATTTATTATTGCATTGCAAAATAATTCTGTTTAAATTAAACAGACCTTTTTACAAAGTATTTTTTTCTTGATTTTCGGCGTGCAAAAAGGGGCAAACATTTAGCGCTATATTTTCGTCCCATTATTATTTCTTACTATTTGTTAAATATTCATTGAAGAGATTAACTTATTTTTTTCACAAGCAACTACGATGTAATAAATTCATTCGTAAAAAACAAAAAAAATGTTTACACACACTCATAGACATATTAATAAGGTTAGATCGACGATCGACTGTAAAGCTCGAAACTCGTGCTCGAGGCTAGACGCTAGTAGATACAATAAGAAACGAGTTCGGGCAGTTGAGATAATAAATATAAAAGATAAATATTTTATTGCGAATTGATTCTTTTTTTTCCTTTGTCTTGATAAGAGATTTAATACCAAGAATTATCCATGACATATTTGAAAGAATTAAAATCAAAGGAAGACTAGAGTTATTATATAATACTACACTCTTGGTACACCCTTTTCTCTATCGTTCCTATATTAGGTGATGCCCAAGAATAATGAGTCTTATCATTCCAATCATACCCAATTTGTCCATATGCTAATATTGTTATTTAATATTGTATTATAGCCTGATAAAAAAATTATTTATTTTTATATTATAAAATATATTTTATTATAAATATGTTTTTAAATTATAGGAAGATATAGAAATTATTTATCCTGAAAAGTATTATCTATCAATCGTTTAAGCCATATTATAAAAATTCTTTTGTCCAACAACAGAAGGAGAAACATAATTAAATGTAAATGGTTTATCGGTATTATTTATATGAATTCTTAGTTCTCCAGGAACGATATCCAAGCATATCTGATATCGATTCCTTCTCAATTTCATTTTCCACTAATAGACGGATACGATGAGCAACACAAACAATATCGTCACACATTTAAAAAAATTTCGAGTCAAGAGTTTGAGATCTGATAGAAGAAAAGATCAAGAACAGAATCTCTCTCTCTCTCTTTCCCCTCCTCTACCTCTCTCTCTCTATGTTTTTATCAGTATGTGAATGAATACAAAATTTTTTTATGGCTTAGAAATCCTTTATTAACAGGCAAAACAATATCATCGTTCATACAAATAATGCATTCTAGAAGTATCTTACGAGGGCATGTTCAGATTTTGCTTTTTCAAATATCTATTTCGATCATATGATAGATAAAATACTTTCTCTTTCTCTCTTGTATACTTCATCCAAAAACAATTAAAATAATAATGCGCACACATACATATATATACTATCATGTATACTTTCTCGAACACATTTATGCCTCAAGTTACTATCAAATATATATATTATATATATAATTGCATATTATCTTAATAATATTGTGCTAAGTTCTAAGATAAAGTAGTTCTTACACTATCTATATTATTACATATATATATATATATATATATATATATATATATATATATATATATATATATATTGCATCAATAATATTGATTGTGTAAGAGCTGCTTAATAGAAGGGATACAGAGTAAATTAAACCTTTCTACATACAAAAACATCTCGGATTTATGTCGAAATTGTATAAATCAACAATAATGACATTAAATTACATGGTTACTTCATAATAATAAAATACATACAAAAATCTGATACATTTATTGATAATTATTGACACTGGTAGATGTAAAAATTGACATTTTACTGTCATCAAAAAAAAAAACTACTTTCGGCAATTCACGCATTCAAAAGAATTAAAATATCTTATCATAAAAGAAAAAGAATATTTTATTCTTTGTCATTTGTTTTTTGCTAATAATAAATTCCACCAATGTATGAGGATTTTTTTTATATGTGCTGTTTCATACTTCTTAGAATGAAAATTACATATACAGTTAACAAACAATTCAAATAATGTTGTCTTATTAAATAACAATTGAGTAAATCATAACGTGAAATCCATCCCATAAAAAAATATGGAAAGGATAAGTCACAAAGAAGAAAAAACGGATTCATCGATGTTTTAGAAGACATGTTACAAATATATTACGAAACATATCTATGTTGAATGTTAGAAAATTGCTGCGCGACTCACTTTTTCCAATTTATTAGTAACTGTATATAAATTACGAAAATCTCACTGCACCACACTACACTTTGATCTCATTATAGTTCATCCTTAACTATTGTATATCTATTTTTGCTTGGTGCCAGTTTCTTGAATGCAGACTCTGGTGGTGTTGTGGGCGTTTTCACTTGTTTTCCAGTAATTTGTGGTATATCATTACTGGTGTCAGGACCATAATGAAATTCACGATGAAGTTTGCCAGAATACAAGTCATCGAGAAAAGCTTTAAGTTTTCCTTCTACAAAAATGTCATTGAAATCTTTGAACAGGTACATGTGTCTAAAGCTATCTATTGCAATCAGTGGCAGATCTGCTGTGCTTTTTCCTAAATGATGTAGCGGATGTGCAAATTTCAGGCCATCAGCGGTTAAGAAATTGACATTCTCTGAAAAAAACAAAGAATTTAATTAAAAAAATTTTGTAAGTATAATAATAACATAAATAAGAGGAGGGAAAGTATGATATAACGTACGTTTTTCGCTTATTAATGTTCTAGTTACAATATCTTTGTACAGCTTGACATTTTCTACGTCATCGGGAGCATGGAACAGTATAAGGAATGGTAGCCCTTCTTCCGTTAGTTCTTCTGCATTTTCGAATGTTATTTCTCTTACAAGCGGCACACATTTTTCCTGTGCCCATACATTTAATTCATCATAAATGCGCAAACTTCCTTTATAAGTTTCATCTTCATCATTGGATAGGGCTTTATCGGATCGGAAGACAATAATTGGCTCTCCTGGAGGATGCAGAGCCTTACTTGCATTCCTAAATACATTACATTAAAATCAATAGATTTTTATTTTACGACAATATCTATTATGTCACTCGCACAACATGAAATATTTGAAAAAAATATAATTTAATTATTCAATTTGCATAGCATTAAATTAAGCAAATTGAATAAAGTAATTCTTGAAATTAAAGATTATTAAAAAATCATCAAATTAATTTTTTTTATAAAATTTAATGTATCAAACATTTTAATATAATATAAAAAGAATTGTACATAATAATAATATAAAAAGAATTGTACAAAATATAATAAATATTTTAGAAAAAACAAAATATATATTAAAAAATTTCATAAATACTTTTAACACAGCAAAAATCCATAAGCTCATATGTACCACTTTACTTACAGCAAATGAAAGTGCTGTCCAATTTCACAACTTTGATTGGAGCATGTGCTTGTTAAATGGGAGTATATTATAATTATTATCATATATTTTCACACTACTTTATAAGAGGAATTTTTACAATTATATTAATTTCAAGTACAAATATTTGCATCATTAATAACAATTTATATGATTAAATAAATAACATATTACATAAACTTATATGAAAGCTCTATATTAATAAATATATATCTTACCCAAAGCCAACATGGAACTGGCAATCATCCTTCAAATTAGTGGCAACTTTCCTGAATAATTCATATTCTGGTGTATCTTTTCTGTCAAAATATCCAATAATCATACGTTTTTTATCATCAAGTTCATTAAGTTCTTTTAAATCAAAAAATTCTCTAATAGGATCTTCTAGCTGCTTCCTGATAAATTCTTGGAATGCTTCAGTTGATCGCTGACCCCTGTACTCTCTCTTGGTTGGTTGTCCATTTCTTATTACTTTTAATGTTGGATATTTACTTATGTGAAACCTAGATGCCACAGATGCTGAAATGTGATATAATCTTACAATATTTCAACTAATTAAAAAAAAATATCCGAGAAGACATGAGATAATAAAACTTAATTATTATTATAAGCTTTATTTAATGTACAGATAATATTTAGATCTTGTTTATCCATAATTATACAAATTGTCATATTTTTTCTCAAAATACTTTGAACATACTTTCTTGGTCACAATCCACTTTAGCCATTACTACTCTCCCTGGTTCTGGAAATTCTTCCCTAATTTTATCTGCAGCTTTATCAAAAATTGGAGCTAGTAAGTTGCTGAAGCGACACCATTGTGCATAGAAATTTATAAATACAAGTTCATTCTCAGCTGAAAAAAATTCATATAGTTAAAAAAAAATAGATGCAATGTTTTGACTAGGTTTAGTAGCATTATTTGACATTTGTTACACATTATATATATGTGTATGTATAATTCTTTACCTAATGTTATATCAATATTCTTATGAGTGAGTGGAACTGCTCCTTCTATTACTTCTTCTGCTATATTATTTGGCAAATGTATCTAGAAGTATAGAAATATATATTATTTGTTTGCTTTGTTATAAAATCAAATTAATATATCAAGTGTATATTGATTTTAGAAGGAAATCTCTCATATATTGTATATTATATATTGGATAGTAATACATATGATAAATTCCTTTTATATGACATATGACCTTTATCCTAAATCGTTAAGCTAATCTATGTACTGTTAGACATAAGTGATTAACTAATGAATAGTAAACATTCTAGCAATAGACAATCGCATAAATGAGAATAAACATTGAAATATTGTGAGACAATATTTTATCAACCGTTCATATAAATACAGGAATTGGTTTAGTATTTCACAATTAATTAAACAAGAGGAATGATATTTTTATCAGCGCTATCTTATATCTTGATAGTCAAATGAAAAGTTATAATTATAATATAGGTTATGCAACGTGAAAATGTTGAGAGAGAAATGTCGATAATGGAACGAGTCATTTAGACAAATAATAATGGGAATCGAAAGACAAGTAGGATCGTGAGTTACGATTGATACGTGTCAAGAGAAAACACTGTAAAATTTTCACACATATACCACACACGATTCATAAAATGCTCGAAATGACGTGGCAATTGTATAACATGTTACTTACCAGGAGACAAGCATAAAGTATAAGTACTTTGAAATGAAAAATATCACAGCGGGTCAGCATTCTGTGATCTCGCGAAAACGACGGCTAAGCGACGAGCGTTTGAAACACCATCAGTAAGCGGCTGCCTATGTGTCAACTATGTGCTACAAGCTTAGCTTAGCGCTTAGCGGCATATCGGAGAATCGAGTGTCGGAGTATTCTCGAAACAATCGATTATAATCGCCCCGCGCCGCTGACGTTTTCGAAATGTCAAACCTGATTTTACGCACACTCGTGGAATCCATCACGGATGCGTGCGTGTGTGTGCACATGTGCCCGCTACCGTTTTTCGACTTGAATAGTTTTCTCTTATCACTTAACATTATTTCAAAATATATCTTTATCTATATTGCTCTCCTTTCACACCTGTATCCAATTAATTATGACTTGTTGAGCTCGCTTGCATGTTTACTCGTACATGAGATATTTATGTTTTAATTGGTTTTTTATACATGCACGACATGTATTATTCGATAATGTAATATATTAAATTATTCGATAATGTAATATATTATATACAAAACGGATTATATTTGATGCAGATAAATATATATGTTTAAAATCTTTTAATTTAGAAAATGCTTTGCTGAAATAAGTAATAGTTAATATATTCAAATGAGCGATAACAATATTGCATTTGTGTTATCAATATAAGGAAATCTTTTTAAATGATTTTTGAAAAACAGGTTTTATTTCTTTTGAAATTTATAAATATTTACATTTGTACATTTGAAGTTAATGCTATCAAATTATGGAAACGAGTTTCGCTTATAGAATTTTGCCGATTAAGCGCGAAATAAGATGGTCCTGAATATGATATCATTGAGCCACCCAAACATTCTTCTCCAGAATATAAAACAGCATACTGAAATTCATATAAATTGATTTATATATTGATCTATCATAATAAACTTACATGTATAATTCATTCAGTAATAGCCAAAGCATATAACGGTATATTATATTCTAATTTCTTCAAATCAAACATGTTAATAAATATAATTATCTTTTCATGATAATTTGAGAAAAAAAAAGTAGAAAGAGAGGATAAAGAAATACAATCAATTTCTCTATTCTAAATAAGGTGTTTCTTTTTAAACTAAAATTTTTTTCTTGTGTTACTTTTTTACTATTCACTTTTACATATATAATCACATCATTACGTAAGCGCATGTATTTTGTATATGTACCATTAGAATAGAAAACTAAAGACAAAGAATTTCTTAAAATAGAAAAATTGTTTTTGATTTATCTTATAGAATAGAAGAAATTAACTGCACATCATTGTGCTATAAATTACCTGCCCTTTGGTAATCGCTCGTAAAGGTACGCTAAGACGGATAAATAAACGATTATCGGATATTTTGTACACATTGCAAGTAATTAATGGATTCCTATGCTGAAAGCGAAAGTTACAATCCAATACACCGCTGCATCTTAATTCGCGTGGCTCTTCGCTGATCCAGTGAATGTCTTGTGTTATCAGAAAGTCAGAATACAATGCTGGATGAATTGTACTGTCCACCTGTATTGTAGAGATTATCCATATCATTAAGAAATTTTAATTTATCTGCAATGAAATCTTGATTTTTTTCATTTAGTATATTGCATACCGCTAAAATGGTATTTGTCTTCTGATCTTTATTAAACACATAATAAGCTTTACTGCCACCACCAATTCTACATCTTTGTCCTATTGTCAATTTATGAATACCATTGTGTTTGCCTATCAATAGTCCACTATCTAGGTCTATATATTCACCAGGTTTGTCATCTATATACTGTAGTCATTACAAAATTATTATTAGTAAATCTTACTAAAGTTGATATACAATATATATATATATATATATATATATATATATATATATATATATATATATATATTGCATGATGACAAACATATCCTCTTTTACCTCTGAAATAAAATCTTGAAACTCACGTTTGCCCACAAAGCAGATACCCATGCTTTCCTTTTTCTGTGCTATCTTGTGCAAGCCTGCTTCTTTAGCTATCGTCTTTACATGATTTTTTAGGTAATTTCCAAGGGGAAACATGCAACGTCTTAAGGTTTGTTGCGATATTTGATTTAAAAAAAATGTTTGATCTTTACTACTGTCGTGTGCTTGTAATAAGTGTACATCTATAGAATTATTACAATTGTATTAGGAAATATTGGATTACTAGAAAAAAATGTTTTTTAATGTAGTGGATACTTGCTAGTGTCTTCTTTATAGTTTTCCAAATAAGGTCCAAAGCTTGTATTTGCATAATGACCTGTCGCAATTGCATCTGCTTGAAATCTATTAAGTGCAACATCAAAAAATTTATTAAACTTTATATTCTTGTTACACAAAATATCTGGATTTGGAGTATATCCGGTCTGATATTTTTCTATAAGATCGCTGGAAAAATAAGAGACAAATAAAGATTGTTATCTATATTAGTCATTGTAAAAAAAAAAAAAAGATAAATACCTAAAGACTTCGTTCCAATATTCTTTTACAAAATCAACCTGTATTAAAGGAATCTTTAGTTTATTGCAAATCCATCGAGCATCCTCGTAATCTTTTTCAACTGCACACTTTCCTGTTTCATCTCTAATGTCCCAATTCTTCATAAATATTCCAGTGACATTAAATCCTTAAAAAGATATATATTTTTAGCAAGTTTTAACTAAATAAAAGAAAAAAAATTTTATATATTTTAATTTTTTACCTTTATTTTTAAGTAGAAGAGCCGTTACGGCGCTATCAACGCCACCTGATATGCCCACCGCAACATTTTTGATCATTTTTATGGAATAATTTGTCGCGATTCGTATTGCATATTATTATGCAACTTTTATTGTATTGATTTTCAATTTTTTAAAGATATTTGCGCCTTTTTGATAAATTGATTATTTTATTCTCTATTCCATATAAAGCTTTTCCAAACTTTATTTCCGTATATGCAAGGAATGATACAATTCGAAAATTTGGATAGAAATACGTTGATATTTATTAGCATTCTCGACCAAATAAATAACTTGTGATTTGTTAAATTTTATCCAAAAATGAGAATGCTTTGGTTACTTGCAAACGGACCACGCCATGCGGATCGTTCGCAGAGGTCGACTTGTGCATACGTTATACGTCACATGGTAAAGTATGACCATATATATATATATATATATATATATATATATATATATGTATATAATACATATATATATATATATATATATATATATATATATATGTATATGTATAAAAAAAAAATAGGAACGTTAAATATCTTATTTCATATCAATTTTCATTTGGAAAACATTATAATACGTCGTGATAAGATCGGAAGATAATGTCGCCGTATGTCTCTCTTTCTCTCTCTCTCTCTCTTCTTTCTCTTCATCTTTCGCGCGCGCGTGACACGAGAAGCCGCCCGTATCATCATAAAATCGAGACTCGCGCGCGCGCGACGTCCGCCGGCCAATCCACGCGTGGCTCTCTCCGGTCGGTGACCAGTCAAGCTCATTGACAGATAGGCGTGGAACAGTTGCGGCGCGTAGTGCACTCGCTATGGCGAATTTCGGCGTGTGCGACGAGACTCGGCGACGTCTCGCGTGCCGCGGCGCGCGTCCAAAATCGCTAAGTCGGCGACACTTCGCCCGACAAACGGCGCGATCCTGTCGCATCGGTGGGCCATTTTGCGCAGTACCCGTGACCCAGATTGCGATGGGGGGTTCGCTCGTCTCTTGGAACAGCTGTTGGCTCCGAGACGTCGGCCAGACGCGCGGGGGAGAATGCACGTAGTATATACATGTATATACTCGACGAGCTGCGCGCGCCTCTTGGCGGCTTGACGCAACAATGGCGGTTTCAGGGCTGTACGTATCCGCCGTATATTTCAGGCGCCCGTTGTCGCGGAAACGAATTAATTCGATAATAATCAACAATAGGTTCGGAGTAAGAGACGCACGACGAGAGACAGAAGTCGAATGCTAAAACTCGTGACTAGCTCAAGAGTAACGACAGAGTATTTTGACATATCACTTTGCAACGCAAATTTTTATTCATCCGATTAAAGATATTGCCCATGACGATGACGTGCATTTAAAAAGAACCAATAGTCGTACGATACTCACGGATGCGAATGGTACATATATATCTCGCCGCGATCTAGTCAAGCAACATTATTCCGTCTCTCTACTATCTTCAAAGGATTCCGCGCGACGAACGAGTTAATGAAAAATCGCGCGTGCTTTGGATAATCGAAAGATCTAGGAAGTCGTGACTCAAACTTGACTCATTTCACGATTTCAAGATCGTAGTCCTGGGATTGGGCAGACTCGCGTGGCCCTTATATATAACGCGCGCGCGCGCGCGCGCGTCTCCGCGTTTTTAATCCATGTCCTTTAGACACGGACGGTTTACTCGAATCGACGCTCGATGCCGCTTCTGGCGACGGGAGCGGGAGCCTTCTCCCGGGCCTCCTCGCGTGTAGTCACACATACACGCACACGTACAAACGTACACAACGTACATACGCGCGTCGCTCGTCGCGCCACAATCTCCACAACTACAACGGATGACGACGCCGTCGTGTGATGGGAGGCGCTAAGAGCCGGCAGCAGCGCCCAAGTGGTTGGTAACAGAGACGCCGTGCCGCTCGCGCCAATACGCTCCTGCGCAGCATCTACCCCCACCCCGCGTCGTGTTCGCTCGCCGCCGTCCACTGTCCGTCGTCGTAGTCGTCGTCGTCGTCGTCGTCGTCCTGTGTATCGTCTCGCTACGCGAGACTAGTCGCGGTTCCTTGTTTGCCATCACGCGAAATCCAATAGTTTGCCTTATACCGTTGTGAGGGAGTGTGCGGATGCGCGGTTCGGCGATTTCGCGATATTTACGCGTCGACTCGCGAGCGGAGAAAAAAAGTGCGGTGAGGAAATTGGACGAGAGAGAGAGAGTGAGAGAGGTGAGACACCCGGTGCGATGCGTGCTCCGTGCTCGCGCCAAAGATGCCCATTATCCCGCGTTTGTTTACCCACACGACGAGATTCCGCCGATTCTGCTGAGAAGTGATCTCCCGCGCGCGCATAACCGCGGTAGCGGGAGCACACAGTGAATTCCGTACCTACGTACCTATCTACGGACGACCGGACCGACCGGCCCCCGTTAAGGCTTCGTTGATTTTTTTTTTGGTTGGTGAAAAGACGAGGAAGAGAGAAAAAGACGAAGAGGCGCGGAACACGTATAAAAATTGCGCCAAGGGGTGAAGGAGGTGGAGGAGGAGGAGAAGGAGGAGGATCCGAGTGTTGTATGTGGAGAAAGAGAACGAGAAAGTAAGAGAGAGAAAAAGAGACAGTGAGAGCGAGACAGTGCGTGAAACAGAGGGAGCGCGAACGCGCGAACGGAAGAGGAACAGAGAGAGAGAGAGGCGGAGACGGTGTATGTGCGTCGTGTATACGTGTGTGTGCGCGTGAGAGACGGAGAGAGGCGACGAGATAGATAGAGAAGGAGAGCTTTTGTGGTGTAAGGGTCGATTATATCGCCGTCGACAGAGGCTCGACTGCGAGGGAAGGAAACTACTGGTGATACGGCTAACCGCGAGGAGGGTGCGCGAGGAGGAGAGCCCGCGAGTGAGGAGGCTCCTTTTAGCGGTGGCGGACCGAGTGACCGCACGCGGCACGGCGCGGCGCGAACGTTACATTACTTGTCGCGGAGCCCGCTCGCGCGCGGGGAATGCGTTATGTATTTACGTAGAATATTGCGTAACGTACAGGGGGCCGGCTAGTGTGTTTGGGAAAAACGCGCGCGCCCGCGCGCCACCGACGACTAAAAATCCTCGCTTTCGTTTATATACTCGCGCGTTTACCGAATTTTCCGCGATTCCGGGGGACGGTGACGGTGGAGGAGGAGGAGGAGGAGGAGAAAAAAAAGAAAAAGAAGAAGAAGAAGTGCGGGTTGTGATTGACTGTACCGGCGCAAGTTTCGCGCGTGCATACGCAGCAGGAATCTCCAAGCAACCCGGCCGCCGCCGCCGACGCGATCGAAAGTTTCGGGGGAGCTGAATAGAGAGGAGAGCTCGGCTCTCTTGGCTCGGCGACGCCAGTGTACTACACTCGCGGCAAGGGACGTATCTCGACGCCACACCATCTCCGCTACCTCGTCGTGTCCGTCGTCGCGCTTGTGCGACAAAACTACGTAGGAGATAGGGACGCAGGACGTTTTCTCAGATGGAAATTGGTACGAACGGAGAAAGAGAAAGAGAGAGAGAGAGAGACGAGAGATATTCCGCACGCGGCCACAATGTCCGGAATGGATTTGTTCGACGCCAATTTTTTTTCCACGTATGCGCGCAAGGTCGAGAACTCTTGCAGCTGGGGGTCGATCGTGTCTCTCTCTCGTAGAGCTCTAACGCGAGTTTATAATTTATTTTTACAACGCGCCTCTCTCGAGTGGCTCGCGCGTCTCGTTTGTTCTCCGCTTTTAACGCGATCAATTTTCGCTTTCGTTTTCGAACACGCGAGATGTATCGCTGTTTAACGATCTCTCTCTTTGCCACGATGACAATACCTTTCGACATTTTCTATGAATCATATTTATTTTGAATTGTCAATGAGCCTAAGAGGCGTAAAATAGTTAACCGAGATACCTAGATGTCTTTGAATTACTAGCATTAATTTGGGCCAGATTATCGTGCACTGATAAAAAAATTTATTATATATATGAATATATTAAAATTTTATAATTTTAAAAATATGCTAATAAAAATAAGCCACATGTGTGTGTATGTACATATATATATATATATATATATATATATATATATATATATATATATATATAATATCTTTTATATTCAATGTTTCATAATCATGACACTTGAAAAAATGATTCAATCATATGGTGCCATCCAAATTCTCTTTGTTTATACTTATATATGTTTTTAAGTGAATAAGTTTGTGGATAATTGAGAAATATTCTATATAAATGTTATAGGATAAAAATGAAGAAGATAAAGTAGAGGAATAAAGTTCTTAACTATGTCAAGTTGAGTTAGGTTATGTGGAAAGTCTACAATCTCGGTATTTCTTACAGATTAACAATTAGATGATTAAACAATGAAATCGCTGGTCAAAAAAAAAAGAGCAAGAGTTTTTCGCTCATGAAAAACGTTAAAATCTTTGAGACTTTCTACATAATTTAACTTTATATAATTTTCACATATTACTTTCTTTTATTTATATCTCATAAGATTTACACAGAATATTATTTAAAAAAAAAATCGCGCACAAATTTCACTTGAAAATTTACAAATTTACTTGGAAATATATAAATAGAATAAAAGGATTGCTTCTCAAGTGCCAAATGTCTTAATGTCATAATTATGAAATATATTGGATATATAAAATATATTTAAAACACATGTGACATATATATTTTTCAAGTATGTGTTTTGGAAATTATAAGCAACATGTGTGATTTCTATCTGTAAACAATAATCTGCTCAAAATTATTAGTACAAAGATATCTAAATATTGTGATTATTATTTTTCATTCAGATTTATTCAGGTTTATAAATAAATATAACTTATAAGATATAGAAAATGTAGATTTAAATTTTTATTAATAAATGTTTAAGACATGTTATACATAAAATAAAAGAATAACATGTGTGTCACAAAATTATTAGCTCAAGCGTTCGAAGATCTCATTAAAATTGATAAATATAACTCAAACATGAAAACATAAGCATGTATCATGTGTCAAATAAAATATAGAATAGAATAATAGAAATATAGAAATATAGAAAAGAATAATATTGATATATGATACTATTTTTGCAATAAAAGTTATGTTTAATTCTTTTTATGAGATAAAACAATATATTTGCAGTGTTACATACATATTGTTTCCATTAATTCATATATCATTTTGCAATTTTCCATTTTTATATTTATAAATAACTTAAACAGAAAATTTACTATCACATACATCAACCAAACTCTAAAATAATGTCTAAACATATTTTTCATTAAAAATATATGTCTTAATATTTAATAATAATGTAATTTAACATATTAGATGCAGGAAATAGAGGATAGATTTGTTAGAATTGTCTTTATTTTCAGCACTTCCAATGTGATTTGCAATGAAACGTATTCGTGGACTAGACGACGTAGCATCACCACCAGCAAGGCACTCAACGGTGAGTGCGGGAAGCGGCTTAGGTGGTGGAGGTAGCTTAGAATATCATACAAGCAGTGGGATAGGTGTTGTTGTACCTGGTCAAGCAGTTCGATCTGTTGCTTCAAAAGAAATGCCAGGAAGTATACAATTTGGTACTGCCCAAGCTCAGCAGCAATATACCGGTGCAATTGTTGTGCCAACGGCAGCACCATCTCCTATCAAAGTAAGTCACTATGTGTGTGTATAACAATAATAGATAAAGCATTGCAATAAATATTAAACAAATGTCATATTTATAGCAGGCTAGTGGTTCTGCGGGAGGACTTAGTTCTACATGTAGCAGTAGCAACATAAATAGTGGTGGTTTGAATAGCGGATTAGGTAGTGGCAATAGTCATACCATGGCTTCCCAACAACCTGCATCAGGATCGCAAAATCAAGTACATACGCAACAGCAATCGACAATAAGGCATAAGGTTTGTGTTTTCCAAGTTTTTCTTAAAATAAATAGGAAAAGGTAATTATTTTTATTAAGCATTAGGTTATTATAAAAAAATTGTAAGGAAAATAAATAACTGTAATTATATATACAGGTGCATACTGGTAATGTAACACCACTGGCTTCCACTCCACCTGGCTCCAACCAAGGAGGAGGAGGAGGAGGAGGATCCCAGTTCCAAAGATTAAAAGTGGAAGATGCGCTATCTTACCTAGATCAAGTCAAATATAAATTCAGTGATCAACCACAGGTAAATAATAAAAATTTAATTTTTATATGTATAATACCTTAGTAGATACCTTAGTAAAAAAGAAAATGCTAGTAAACTAGTATGCTTTTTTCATTACCATACTTTTATTTAATTCTCATTGGATTTAATTTTTCTACAGCCGCTAGCTTTTTAGAATACCTTTAAATAAACATGCTAGTTGCTAAAAGAAGTGTTACATGAATCATGCTTAAATAAAAAAAAATACTTAATGTAACATGATTATTTTTATTTATAGGTGTACAATGATTTCTTGGATATCATGAAGGAATTTAAATCTCAAAGTATAGATACTCCGGGCGTTATAACCCGAGTGAGTCATCTGTTCAAAGGACATCCCGAGCTTATTGTTGGTTTCAACACATTTCTCCCACCAGGCTATAAAATAGAGGTACAAGCAAATGAACAAGGATATGCCTTTCAAGTGTCTGTCAGTATGCCCAGTCCAACAGCTACGCACACAGCTACATTATCCCAACATCATTGTACAGTCAATGTTGGTTCACCTCCTGTGGCTAGTCCACCTACACAGCCTGCAAAAGCACCCCCAGTTTTACAAATAATGCAAGGGTAGGTATTTTGTCAAATCTATGTAATTATTTATATGCAATAATATGAATGTAAGAATGTACCAGAGTATTTTTTGAAAATTGATATTATAAAAAATATATATATATATATGTTTGCAATTGTTCTTAGGTCGGGCAACATACACCATACTTTAGCAAACAGTATTACGACTAACAGTTTAACTGTTCACGCGCCTTCACCACCGCCAGTACCAGTGTATAATAATTCTCATGTTAGTACTGCACAAGCGCAAGCTGTCAGTCAAGCTTTAAGTCAAGCGGATGGTGTATCAACTGGTGGGCAAACACAGCAAAGTCAGCCAGTAGAATTCAACCATGCGATAAATTATGTTAATAAAATCAAGGTAAGGGATTATAACATTGTTTACATAAAAGAATAATAAAGAATAATATACATAATATTAAATTATTTCTAGAATCGTTTCCAAGGTCAACCAGATAAATACAAACGTTTCTTGGAGATATTACATACGTATCAAAAAGAACAGAGAAACTTAAAAGAATCTGGACATATGGGGGGTACGAGTTCTGGCGCTACAAGTGGAGCAAAACATTTAACAGAAGCGGAAGTTTACAGTCAAGTGGCTAAATTATTCGAGAATCAAGAAGATTTACTTGCTGAGTTTGGACAATTTTTGCCAGATGCTACTAATCAACAAAGTTCGTTGGTGAGTCATCTATTTACAATAGGATAAACTAATAATTTTAATTTTTGGATAGAAAATTGCAATCTGTTTAAAGAATAACATCTATTACAAGTAAACTTTCAAATAAGTAATAATTGTAAGATAGAAATATTATTTAATATCTTTAGCATAAAAGAGCAAATGGAAAATAGTATTCATAAAATATATGTAATCTTTATTATTTTATGTTCATTCGTTTCAAGCTCATATTTTTTCCTGATTTGAATCTTTGCAAACAATTATTATGTACAAAAGAGAAAAGAAAAAACAGCATAGCTTTTGTAAATTTTGCTTTCTATTTCATTGTTAAGAAGTTTTTTTATCAAGTAAAACAGTAGATTCTGATTGGTATTAGTCTGCTATGTTTCAGACTAACAAAACAACATCGATTAACGATCATACGGCGATTGTTAAAAAACCAATTGGACTCAAAACACCTTATAACAATTCTGGAACTATTTCGAGAGATCTTCGAGAATCCGGCAGTACGGCCGGATTGGAACGCGACAATCGAGATCATAGAGAACGAGAACGAGAACGGGATAGATCGAACGTACGAGACATCAATAGCGGTCAGAAACTTGGACATAGTACTGGGCAGTTGAAAAGGAGTCCATCATTTTCAACTTCGGCAACAGCCGGAAATTCTCATCATGTACAACATGGACCGCCGCCTTTGAAGAAACCAAAAGTTGCTTCAATGCGTGACGTTACTATAGCGGAAGCTGGCAAATATGGTACTTTGAATGATTATGCGTTCTTTGACAAGGTAAACAACATTTTAAATATTTATATTTTTTAAATTTTGACTGCTATGCTTTCTTTTAAAAGCGAGTAAGATTTGTTAAGTAAATTTATAATAAATTATTGATAATATTTCTTTCAGGTTCGAAAATCACTCAGATCACAAGACGTTTATGAGAACTTTCTTCGATGTCTTGTACTTTTTAATCAAGAAATAGTATCGAAATCGGAACTTGTTTTGTTGGTGACACCATTCCTTGGCCGTTACCCAGAACTCTTACGTTGGTTCAAAGATTTCCTTGGTTATTTACCAGCTGATTCGTCTGCCACTATAACGACAAACTCGGGTAATGCAATGGGAGTGGAGACTTTCCCAAACAGTGTTGTACGGAGCCATCAGGAACGGCCGCAAAATGACTTGGCGATAGAAATCGATTATGCAGCATGCAAGCGATTAGGAGCGTCATATTGTGCATTGCCAAAGTCGTATATTCAACCAAAATGCGGTGGCAGAACACAATTATGTAAAGAAGTTCTCAACGATACATGGGTCTCGTTTCCAACTTGGTCAGAGGACAGCACATTTGTAACATCAAGGTAAGTGATGAGTTTTATTTATTTGAGAAATTAAATATTTTTGCAACAATAGTTATATAGATATTATAATTTACGAAATTCATATATATTTATTTGTCCAGGAAAACTCAATACGAGGAATCTATATATCGTTGCGAGGATGAACGTTTTGAATTGGACGTTGTTATAGAAACCAACGCATCGACAATTAGGGTACTCGAAGGCGTTCATAAAAAGATGAATAGAATGAGTCAAGAAGAAGCGCAGAAATATAAGCTCGATGACTGTCTTGGTGGTTCTTCCCCAACAATTCATCAACGAGCGATAAAGAGGATATACGGCGATAAATCTCACGATATCATAGAAGGACTCAAAAAGAATCCTCAAATAGCCGTGCCTATTGTACTCCGTCGGTTGAAGGCTAAGGAGGAAGAATGGCGGGAGGCGCAAAAGGGTTTCAATAAAATCTGGAGAGAACAGAACGAAAAATATTACTTAAAATCCTTGGATCACCAGGGAATTAACTTTAAACAAAACGATGTAAAAGCATTGAGGTCTAAAAGCTTGTTCAACGAAATCGAAACCATATATGATGAGGTTGATATATTTTCATCTTAATTTTATCTATTTCTATAATTCTTTCTTTAATTCTGTCATTACTTAATGTGTTAATATCTTATACAGAGACACGAACAAGGTGATGACGGTAATGGTGATGGTCAGGGAAATAGTGGTCCACATCTCATTCTACCATACAAAGACAAATCTGTATTAGACGATGCAGCTAATCTTTTAATTCATCATGTTAAACGGCAAACCGGTATTCATAAAGAAGACAAGCAGCGGATAAAACTTTTATTGAAACATTTCATACCTGATCTCTTTTTCCATACACGACAAGAACTTAGTGACGATGAAAGGGATGAAGATGGTAAATTTCATTATAATATCTCTTTCCCATAAACAAGAATTTTTTTTTATTTTAGACCATCGGAATCGATGTCAAATATATATACATATACATATATATATATATATATATATATATATATATATATATATATATGTATGTATGTATGTATGTATGTATGTATGTATGTATGTATGTATGTATATATACTTTATTTTTGTTACAGATGAAAAAGATATAAACGTGGCAACGTGTAACAATTCCCAGTCCTCGACGACTACTTCGTCGTTAAGTGGCCTGCAAGCTAATAGAAGTAAGGCTCCCGTATCGCCAAATACGTCTTCCACCTCCGCCAAAAATGAAGCCGATATCAAAGTACCTATACATGCTCTCTCGAATGATCCCGAGGAGGCATATACACTTTACATGGCCAGTAATAATTGGTACCTCTTTTTGAGGTTACATCACATACTCTGCGAGAGATTGACGAAAATGTACGACAGAGCAGTCGTTCTCGCTGAGGAGGAGTCAAAATATAAGCAGCAACGCAAGGAGAGTACAGCGATCGCTTTAAGATTAAAACCAAAAAGTAAGTTTATACTATATACATCGGTATTGCCTTTTTGTTTTTACTATCAATCATTGTATTAATCGCTTCCATCATCATTATGCTTAGGTGAAATTGAAATTGAGGATTATTATCCCGCCTTTCTGGACATGGTAAAAAATGTTCTTGACGGAAATATGGAAAGCACAGCGTATGAGGACACGTTACGAGAAATGTTTGGTATACATGCCTACATTGCCTTTACTCTTGATAAGATCGTAACTTACGCTGTGAGGCAAGTAAGTAAATTCCGTTATATTTTCTTTTCCTTGATATTGCGAGGAAAAAGAATGTTCAAAATTACATATTTTTCTGATAGTTGCAGCACTTAGTCACAGACACCATATGCCAGCAATGCATGGAATTATTCCAAAGAGAGCAACGTCAACCTAAAGAAAGCAGCGGAGCTGGCGGGTTGTGCGCCACGGCATATATGAGGCTAAGTGCTGAATTAGCATATCAACGCAAAGCGGAAAAAACAATGGTCGATGAAAATTGTTTCAAAATATATATAGTAAGTATCTTTAAAATATTTGATTTAGTGTATACTTTAGTGATTTTGATGTAGCAATTACTATTATTTATATATATATATATATATGTATATAATTAGACTCTAATCTCATCTTACACTTTGCTTTTTATTACAGTACAAGAAAGACTGTAAAATGACAGTGGAGTTGTTAGATACAGAGGGCGACGAAACGGTGGATAGTGGCTGTAGAGAGAGAGAAAGGGAAGGCGTGACAGTTTCTGAAAAATGGTCGACATACGTTGAGAGATTTTCTGCACCAGCTGGTCAGGCTAGCCCAAAAGACACTCCTGCCTTAACAGAGAATGAGCCGCCGATCCATCCTGTGAGTAGCGACCAGGCAGCAAGGGGGGGGAGGGGCAGAAAACGCAAGAACACTGACATTAGCAAGAAGGTATAGGATCCAAATACCTTTTCATAATCATTATCAACGTTCATTCGCGTAATAATTGACCTGTGATTAGAGTTGTACGTTTCGTCGTTTTTATTTGGCGTACAACAAGAGTATCCCCAAAGAATAAAGGTACGATGGAGAATTTTTTTTCTATTAAAAATAAAATTTATTTGTGAAAAAGTTTATTCGACACTTTTTTTTCGCGGAAAGCGATCTTCGTGGAAATTTTCGTCGGAATAGGAACACGCGAATTGTAAAAAAATATACGGATACATATACGTTGCTAAATTATTATATTTACGCGAATGGTTAGGACAATCGTATTAATTTCGTCTAATTGATTATAAAATTGCTGTATATTTATCTAATGTTTTATTCAATTAAATACTCTTTTTATACGCGTAGTAGAATGAAGTTCATACGCTTATTATATTTTATAATGATTGGGAATTTATAAGCGACTTATAAAATTCTTCGGCCGTAATCATCTATGGTGATACAAATTACATGAAATTTTCTGGCTCATTACAAAGTATCTCTTAATCTTTTTTAAATACAAATCTTTTCAAATTCAAATTCTATATTATTTGTCATAAATTCTAAATATGAAAAACTCGTAAATATTGATATATCATTTTTTTGTTTCATATATAATTTATTTATTTTATACTATATGTTAATATAGTATAAAAAATTAAATTAAATGTATTAAGTCATAGACGCGATTTTTTTGTATTTATCCTTTTCCATATTACATCTTTATTGATAAATCTTAATATTGAAAAACATAAATTAATTTTAATTTGTAATTGAAATTGCAATGTATTTATGACTTCAATTGTATACTATTTATGAAATATATTGCAAATTTTTTCAAAAAAGAAGAGGGAGGGAATATTTTTTTCATGTAAATCGCAACAACTCCATATATCTTTATTAATACATTAAAAACAAAGTTCAAGTCTACATAGTAGTGACTAATGATTAATCGATTCAGAATAAATGAAGAAAATTTCATGTATGTAAAACCATATATATACCGCATTTGTTTCGCTCATTATCCATTCATTTAATAATGGATGTTATCAGAAACCAGCCGTTGTGAGATAATAGAGTGATGACCAATTGTAAAAAATATTGATAAAGAATTGTATAAAAAACAGAAAGGGAGAACTGGCATACGTTTCACAGTCATCTTTAACAGTGCCATAATGAATGTAAAATAACAATTAAATGAACAATTTAGATGCCCTTCTTTAGATTGAACGTACATCGTCAACTAGTTACATATTTCATGAAAAACAAATTTTATTGTACATATTTAGTATATTTGTAATGTGTAATGATATAATATTTCATCTTTCTCTCTCTCTTTCTCTCTCTCTCTCTCTCTCTCTCTCCATATATATATATATATATATATATATATATATATATATACATATATACATATATGTATAAAGAATATTTTTACAGTTTGCGAATGAAAAATTAAAACTAATTACATACACAATAGATAGACATATAGTAGAACAGAAACATCTTGTAATAAAATGTGTTATATATGTTTTTACTTAAAGTAAAAATTTGAGTGAAGATATTAATCTCCATTTATTTGTTAAAAGCCAATTCTTTTTTTTTATTTATATTTCATCCTTTATGACTTAACAAAATTACAAAGTTTACTTGAAATGCATATATTTCCTATTCACCACATAATTTTTATAAAAGTAGTTTTGGATAAATTGATAAGGACACATGCATTTCAGTTACATGTATCTTTGATGAAGAGATTTTCGAATTATACAAATAAGAAAACTATATAGATTTTATATCGACATATTCAATTATATTTCGTAAAGTGAGACAAAGTGGCAATATAAAACGATTCAAAAGCTAAATCGTGATCTAGTTTATTCAAATAGAAATACAATATAATTTTGTTAATTTTCTAACTAATCTAACAGAAAAATATTTCGTCTGTGTATAATTTTTTTTATTACAATTTACTCGGAATGTAATTTTGGATATGCGTATTAAATTGATAAACATTAGTAGTATTTTTAATAGTAAAGAAATTTTATGTGTACCTAAAATATCTAATACAAGGAAAGGTATCTCTGAAAAGGTATCTCTGAAAAATATTTCTTATTTATTTATCTTAATTTTTTTTAATCAGAATTATCTATTCTTATGCATATCTACATTTACAATGTCTATATATACAAGAAACTTATTTTTCCTGAAACATGTAACTATTTAGATTAATATGTGCGTGTCATCTGAAAGAGAAGGCATCTGTATTTAGTAAGTGGTTGAAAAGAGGAAAATAATCCTTTGTACGAATTCTAATTTCTATTGTAACACTTGGATTAGTCAATTCTTGAAAAGAAATTCTTTTCATTTTCTCTCTTCATCTGATATTATATTAGATAAGGAAATATAGATACATATATATATATATATATTAAAGTCTCTATATAAATTAATAGATTTAAAAAAATGTAAATATACCTAACAAATTTGTACATACATTTTGATACATACCAATTTAAGATTGGTCGATAGTGAATCGCGAAATTTCATAATTAACTCTTACTATCGTATTCAGAAATGCAGTACATAGTGAAGCCTTTGGAAAGGAAACATGAATATATATATAAATATATCATTCATTGACTTACCTGAACACATTACTTCCACGCCATTATTAGACGTTATAATAATACTAATAATTACACTTTGTATCGTTTTTTTACTTGAACTATCTAAGAAAACAAATGTGAAGATTTTAATTGATCTCTTCTTTTTTTTTTCATCAAATTCTGGAAGATGGGTGATGAGGTTTGACATTTACGGCGTAGAAACGCAAGAGCGATGTGCATAAAATTTTCTTGTGTAATCTCTTGTACAAAAATTAGGGTAATTGTCAGAGAAACATCGAACATCACACTGTATACCTTTTTTAGGCTCTTTAAACTAGTCCTCAGATAGTTTAAAAGTGTTTTCTATATAGAAGGAAATCTCACATGACATATTGAAAGGATCTATGCGCGTTTGCTCCATACGAGGGCACAGCGCGTCATGCTACACATCTTAAGGTTCCAAAGTATGTTACAGGATCAGCTGTAGTACGATGCACTATGCCCTTGTATAAAACAAACGCTCGCATTGGTTTTACCTAACGAGTCTACGAGAGGTACGACAAGACTGTACTGTGGCGTGGAGCTGAGTGTGTTTTTTAGCTTAACTGTTGCGTCCTTCATCAGACACACGTGTATATATACATAATATACTTTACTATGTACATAAATGATATATAGATAGCAAAGCAGAGATACTATACGCATTGTACCATTATATGATGTATATAGAAAGTCAGTTGTAATTTTGCATCAATTCTGTAAGAATGTTTGATAAACGCGACAGTATAAAATATTAATATCCCGCAGTATTTTTGTCATTTTACCAAAGGTTTCACATTCTTAGGTTCTTTTTTTTTATTTTAACTCTTGCGCTAGATTCGCAGAATAATTTATCGCTCGCGTTTCTTAATATCGGTTTCTAGATTAACAAAGGCTATTTTTCAGATTGATCTTTCTTCTTTTCTAATATCATACAACCGCTTTTATTTCGTATTATATCTTTCATCAGAAGGATTTGTACAATACGATTATATTAGAGGCAGCATATAACATATATTTGACTTGTTCTTTGTTAATAATAATCTCGTATTCTTTGCACAAATTATAAGCATATATTTTTTAACTAAATTATATACATTATGTTTTAATAGCATACAGTTTATTTATATAATATATTCTTTTTATAAATTCAACAACATAGTACAAAGACTTGAATATTTACTGTAAATAATTATACAAGTCAAAAATATAAAACAATTTACTTTAGCACTTTGGCACTTGTAATATATTTTCTAATTAAGATCATTATATGTTCATCATGGATAGGATTATGTTACATCTTTTTGTTTTAGTATGTATTAAAAGTTATCTCCCTTTCTCTCTTATTTGCAATCTCTTTGAATATTTTGTGAACCTCTGTCTGTTCACAAATATTGTTGACTACATAAGATTTATCATTCTGGATTTTAAGTTATGAACTAATTATTTACTTAGCATAAATTTTCATATAAAAACAAGATATAAAAAAAATTCGATCTAAACTTCTGTTATGACCCAGACTCAACATTTTCATTTCTACAAATATACAAAAGTATCTGACAAGAAGATGATAGAAAATTGTATGCATTATGTATTTATTTTTTTAATTAACTATAGATATTTAAATTTATATAAACGCTATGCATATTTCTATCAATAATTATCGAGAAGCTTATGTATTACACGATATTCGTGTAATAGATTAATTTTTAACAGTTAATGCTCCATTTCAATCATACAAGCTTTTACGAATATTTTCGCAAATGTTTCATTTCTTCGCATTCTATTCAGCACTTGTCAAAAACGCGCGCGCACATCGTCGCTTACATTAATCGTCCAATGTGCTTTTGAATTTTAAAATATCGCCGATATCGCTAGATACGATTAGAGAAACTCAAAATTCTCGTTCTTCAAACAAAATACATAGTGCAATTGCTCGAGACGAAAATTTACTTACGCGCTAAGAAAAAACAGACGCGTGAGAATGTTAGAAAGATCTTGACACATGCAGCCTTACGTCAAGCTTGCACCTTTCTTTGTTCGTAAACACACAATCTCTCGCAAGCTCGCTTTCCGTTCTCCCTCATCTTTCCTTTATTCTTTTTTTCGGAGCGTTCATGTCGATCGTTAACCCGTTCGTTCTGTCGTTATCCAATACTAAATGCGAGATACATCGATCACAATATAGTGCGGGAACTTATCTCGTCGATTGCGAGAAACAGAATCACTTTTCTATTTCTGTCTTTCTCTCTCTTACACGTCACCCGCGCGATAAATAAATCCGTCGTACAAAATGGCGTTCGTCCAAGCCTTAACGTGATCGGGAACACATAGCGGGCGAAGAGAGGCGGAGGAGAAAGGCGGCGGCGGCGGCGCTGCTTCGTTGCTTGAGCAACGGAGCAACCTGCCCGCGCCGACGTATGCACTCTCCCACTTATTCCAGTGGCGTATGCGCAGCAATTTCGACTCGTCCATCCCGCTCCCGCATCCTCGCGTAATCGAGTTTGATACGCGCTTCTTCCCCAGGTCCCCGGACGGACACTCGATCGATATCCGTTATCAATACTCTGATCGCAAACGCCGGTATATGACAAGAATATACGAATGAGAGATAAGAAAATTGTCACTTTCTCTGTTATATAGTTTTTTAATATTATATTACTTTACGTTTCTTCATTATAGTTTGCAACAATATAATGTAAAAAGGGGTTTAAATACGAATCGAGAGAAAATTTTTTTAAGTAAAAGCGTCTCGCGCGATGAAATTATAGGTCGTAATAATAATACGTTATAAAAATTTTATAATCGCGCAAACTATCGTTTCATGTACGAGATTCGCTTTTATATTTATATAATTTTTGTCTTTATATTTATATCGACTTTTCTCTTTTCTATCAAAGTATAATTAAACTGCAAATTAAAATTTTGTTTAAGTAATTATAGAGCGATTAATTAAAAAAAAAAATTAATTTTTTACCACTTATAAATGAATATATCAATCAATTATACACTTTTGTAAGTAAAAATTACCTTGCAACAAAATTTTATTTCCATAAACTTGTTTTTGGAATAAATGCGTCAAAAACAATTTCTTTCAGTTCTCTGTAAAAATTTGTTATTGTCAGTTTTAATGGATTCAAGAAATATACTTTCTTTATTCCTTAAATATTTCAAGCTAGAATAATAATAATTTCTTTTGCTTCTTCTCACTCTCTTATTCACTCACAGCTGTTTTATGGAAAGATGATTCTTTTATTGATGATTAAATATTATGTCATTTGTTAATGATTAAACAATATGTCTTTTGTTTATTGACATACACTTTGCAAAATATGAATAAAATAATAATAAGCGATTATTTAAACATTTAATATTTTAAAAATATAAATTTATATAAATTTTTATTTATTATATGAAAATTTTGTATTTTACTTATATGTATATTGTTCTAATAATTAAAATAAAGCGTTTTTTAATCGTGATGTATAATATCTTAAAAAGACTTATTTTATATCTTATTTTATTTATTTAATTTTAGCTTAAAGTATTATTTAAAAATAACATCATGTCTCACGATTTGTTATAGATGGACGGAAATAGTTGGAGTTCCTTAGGCAGAGCTTCGGCGGGACGTAAGCCCATCTTTCTCTATCGTAATATTAAGTCTTATCGAAAACACGCTGCGAGATTAGCGAAAGAGAAACAATCTTTGCTTAACGCCAATCATCCGGAGAGAGTCACAGAGTAAGTATACCTGACACATGGATTAGCCTAAATATTAACTAGATTTCTTTTTCTCTATTGTATAAATTTGTTACAGATCGGTCGACGCTCCCGACATTATTAATTCCGATGAGACGCAATGTAGATTTAATCCCAACAGCTATACTATGCTTTTCATTGTTCATAAGGACAGGTTTCTTTACAAACAGAAGTCCATTAATCGCGCGAGGATGGTACGTTCGCAATTATTGAAATACTTTTGCATCTCTCTTTTAAAAGTATATATATATATATATATATATATATATATATATATATATATATTTGTTATATATAATATAATATATAATATTCATATATAACGCAATGTGATGGTTTATTTTTAATACGTTCACATAGTCATATGTCATATATTGTCATATATAGATTAAATTTATTAAAAAAATTTATTTATAACATTTTTTTCTCTCGACAGTCTCATCCAGCTGTAACGAAGCGTATGGACACGAAATTCCACCATTGGCACGCATCGTGGATATCGAAAAATGGCACGGACACTCAACATAGATTGTGTCAGGATTGGCTAATGGGACGATACGAGAACTTGATTCCCCATAGGACACGAGTTGTAACGGACAATGATCAGACACGTTCTCCTTATCGGCAATACAATCGTTTCAAAGTAGAACGTCTGCAATCTGATTTATTGACTTCGGAGTCTTGCGTCTAATCTTATTCAGAATTTCTTTTGTTATTAAAAATTTTCCAATATCGCTATACTTGGCACAATTAATCTCGTATTAGCTCTTTTTTTTTGTTTTGCAGCTACTAATGTGCGACGGATTCGGATACGATTTTTACTCGGGACAGAAATTTTTGAAACCTGATTTTGTTTTTATGCAAGAAAGCAAATATGATTTTATTTTATACAGACAGCACTCGATATTCAAAAAAGTTTAAACTGGTCTTCGATTAAAATAATATTGATTTGAAGAGTGTACTTGGTCAATATGTGACTCTCCATGTTATATATTATATATAATATTATATATTATATATATATATATATATATATATATATATATATATACATATATATTTTTACACAAAGAGAGCGAGAGAGGGTTTTATACGCTGGATGATTTGATACTATCGCACTAAATTCGTACTGCATTAAATAATTTTTGTTGCAATTATTTTTAGAATTGCGTTCTACATGCTCGCAAGATTGACGTTTATTATTTTGCCGCATTTGTTTTATGACATCAATACGGAGATGTGTTGTGCAACTTCGAAGATTAATGCATTTTGCATATTTATATACATATACATGTACAATATGGACTTGATTTGCGTCTCGATATTTTAGTGAGTATGTACATATATGTAGATACAAACGTGCACGTATTTCATTCGAGACGGAAAATCGCAAATATTAACAATAACACACGTTTATAAGAAAGTAAAAAAAATTTTCTAACTTTTTCCTGGCTCCCTGTTTTTCGATGAAATGTGTGTACATTTGTATCTATAAATACATAAAATATGTTTATAATTATACGTATATATTTGAACGATGTACATATATACATTTATACGCCTGTACGTGTATATATATATATATATATATATACATATATATATATATATATATATATATATATATACACGCACACATATGTATATACATGCATATAAGCACACGTGTATATATAAAACATGTATTGATATGTATAAAAGAAATTTTAGAGTTTATTTCAATTCGCCCTCCAGGCCGCAACGTAGAATTATTAAAAATGT